>NW_010411264.1:33311-64554 GCF_000710305.1 Buceros rhinoceros silvestris | reverse complement strand
CCCCCCCCCCCCCCCCCTCCCCATTGTATGGTAGGGAGCAGGGCTCATTCTTCATTCTGACAATATGCTGTTCAGTAACCAGTTGTAACTCTAAATACTGGTAAAATGACTTTCTGTGGCCTTGTTCCAAGTACGTTAGCTCAGCCTAAAAGTCACCAAAGCTTCTGGGAATGTGGTTTCATTTCTGTACAATGGGATTATTCTAAGAAAACACGTGGGGAGCTATATGAGAAATTGCATATAATTTTCCATATGAAATTACGAGATCTCTAATAACAAAGCTAAGTATTTAATTTGTCTGAACAAATTACTAAGATTTGTAGTGTCTTTCTTTTAGCAAGAAATATTTCTGAGCCCCCGTATGTGTATTGCATACATGCGCAACACTTAAAGAGCAGAGGGAAGATGAGTCTCATTGTTCTCACTTACTTATGTGCACTTTCCGACTGCCAGCTTCAGGCTCAATGAATGCAATCTAAATTGATCAAATTAGGAAGATAGCTTTGCTTTGCTTTATCATTTCTACTTTTCCACTGAGGAAGCCAGTGATGGGCTCATTGTCCTGTGAGAAGTAATGAAGCAAGCAGTGGAATTCAGAAAATACCTTAAAATTCAGAACTGCCCATCAGATCAGGTAGCCATGCTCCAGCTAGCTACTTTAAATGTTCCTTTAACTTACAAAGAACAGGTCCTTTTGGTCACTTAAGCTTACAGGTTTGTAGCTGTTGTTCAACAAAATGTTCAGAGTTCTTTTTAAAGACGAGGTAAGATTATATTCTTAAAATGTGTTCATTACTCTAGCACACCAAAATTCATGTGCTAGCAAAGTCTAATAAGGGCAGTTATATAAATATGAATCCTCTATTGAACAATTTAATGTTACATGTAATTATTCTTTGATATATCAGACCCCTCTCTGACAGAGATAGCATGTCAGACTAGTTGGATTTCTATTTACATTCATTTTGGCAATTACTATACTTTCTTTATGCACATGTTTTCTCATTCTCTCTATTGTGTTATGAATACCTATGTGTATTTTAAAATAAGTGGACAAAAATTACTCAATTTGCAAAAGATGTATTCTCTATAGGGTGCAGCTTTAGAAATAGAACAATTACACTTTTGTTCAGATCACTTTCTTTTTCTGTCTTGAATGTGCTAGCACAACACTGGGACACATTTGCTTTGCAAACTCTGTGATCATATCTTTGAATTCAAATAAAAAGCTGCTTCAATTATGAGCAGATTTCATACAAACACTAGAAAGGAGTATTAATGTGCATAGAACAATGCCGCTTGTACTCAGGGAAATACGAACTATCTGTTAGAAACTTCAATATGAAAAATGTTAATCTGCCAAGCCCCTGGAATTCTGTCTGCTCCCATGACCCAAGCAGAAAGAAAAGGAAAGAACAATGCCATACAGGTTACCATAATGCAGACTTCTAAAAGAGTCGTTCCTTGCTGTTGTATCAATCAAATGACTGTTAATGAGTCAGTAATACAAATAAGAACATCTGGTACACCTAATTTGTTGTTAAAATGAGTTCATTTCAGTCACCATTGAACTGATTGATATACTTTTTTCCCACCAAAATACCCTTTTGTATGGGTACCATTCCTGTGATGTATCAAACCAGGTACTACCTGGAGAGCCTTTCTCTCTTCAGTGAAGAAAGACCTAACAAGGAACTCAGATTGCCATAGAAAACGTAAGGACTACTATATGAACTGAACGAGGCACATTAGAAGAATATGCTCATCTGTAGTATTTAGCTTTTAATCTATTTATTTCTCACTTCAAAATAAGACTTTTTTGTGAAAAAATGAAATTTCGGACTAAATGAAGTCACTATTTATGACGTTGTTTTCCTGCACAATGTATTTTTTTGTATCAAAGCTCTTGAGGATGAAGGGTTGCAGGTTTCATCAAAACAAGAAAATAGCAGAGACAGACACAAGTAACATTCTTGAAAGCTTGAAGAATGCAGGTGATAATTATACTTTACTTAATGCATACGAAAGAGCCTAAAAATCCATTATCAGACAGAGAAGTTCATTTTCACATACAATCTTCTCTGAAAGGAAACTATGAGCAAAGAGAGCTGCTAAGAGGTCTCCTGGGATCAAATCTTTGATGGTTTATTGATCTCAGTCGATGCTTTTAGAATCATTAAAAGTCACCTTTCTTTTGTCATTCAGTCCTAGGGAGTAAATTGAACATTATGTTCATGTAGGTCATTGAGTACTTTTTACAGTAGTTTATTCAAGCAAATGGAACAACATGCTTCTACTAACTGACATGCAAGATTAGGATATCAGAGGAGAAGAAAGATTGTTAAAGGGAAACAAAGCACCAATTTGCTTTGTAATAGGCTGCTCTTGAAGAGCAAAAGATTCAATTACTTAAGAAAGTGAAGTGTCTAAAGGGGCTGTGGATTTCATATTTGTGCCTTTGTGAAAGTCCTTGTCTAAAATAAATCCTTGTAGTAAATACCACCATTTTTGTCTGGTTAGGGGGTCAGAAAGCAAAACAGAAAACAACCAATACCCCATTCTTTCATCATCTCTAAGCAAATAACTGTTAAAACTATGTTCAATGTAGGCATTAGATGAAGAAATTATTCCGAGAGAATGAGAACGAATACCATCAGAAAAGGTGTCTTTCTTCTAGGAATAACTCCAGTATGTGTAGTATTCTATAAAGCTTAAGGCAGCTGCTCAGTTAAGACACCTTTAGTAAAAAAGCAGCACATCTGGATGAGGGTGTTGGTTTTTTTTTTTAATCTTTTCTCCCTCCCATGAAGCAGGAAAATAAGTACTTTGTTGTTTGTTAATAAGAATCTTGTAACCCAGAAGCAAATAGTGTGTTCTAAAAGCCAAAGGAAATTATTTATTTCTCTGTTATCTTTTTAGTACCCGACAGTGAATCAGTGACATCCACTCTGGTTTCACATGTCTGTGAGCTTTACTGTTACACTTAAGCACAGCGCCCACAGCAGGATCCTCTTTTTGTTGCAGTCGAAAACATTTTGCTAGATAGTAGTTCAGCTGGTTCCCACCAATTGTATCTCTGTTTTACTATTCTGATTTAAGGGCCTTAAGGCACCACAGCCAAATGACTCTCCTTTTACCCGAGTATAAGAGGGGGCATATGCTGTCATCTGCACTACAGCTTCAGTCTGTGACCAGCGATGCACCAGCCTCCTCGTGAAAATGGCAGATGACAGACCCATTTAAATCAGTATCCTGTCTCCGAGAGAGGTGATTGTCAGGTGTCTAAGAAACAATAAAAGAATGGGGCAAACACATTTCCTCAGAATACTCTTCTAGCCTCAGATAGCAAAAGTGTTAGTGAAGTGCTCATTTTATAAATGTTTTTGATTATTTTCTTTATTCTTTTCTTGATTTGGGTGGGAGGGGAATAATTTTTCTCCCACCAATATTAAATGTGACTCTAAGCATATTTCAAATATTCACTTCATTTGATAAAGTCCCTGGCTTTCAGGCAGTGTAAACAGAAGAGAAATAACTGTTTCAATAACATTTTATTGAAAAATATAGCATGAGATATAGGCCTACTGCATCTGCAGAAATCAAAAAGCTGAATAGTGTAGATTTTTTTTCTTGACATTTTTTGGTAGCTAGGGATAGAAGAGAAAGGAAACAGCCATTCTGTCATCCCAGACTTTCTTGCTTTCCATTTGCTATCTGAAGTCATTCTACTAAAGATTGTTGTTCTTGCTTCCAGACTCCCTCACTGAATATACAATGCTTTGAGCCAAATCTCTTACCAGTTTTGTTTCTCACTTCCACTTTGGAGAAGTAAAAAATACTATTCAGACTTCATTTCTTGCCCTGTCCAAGGTGGCCTAATCTGTAGTTCTACGCATGACTCTTCCAAACGTGGGAGTCTAGCATTGACTCAAAATTGGTTCACTTACCAATAATTGAAGGTCTCATGTAAGTTCTCCCGAATACTTTGTCATATTGAACTAAACTGCTCAAACTCAGTCCTTGGAATTTAAATCATGATTCATTTATTCATTTGTTCAATTCAAGTGACCAGTAATTTAAGTATGTCATTGTACAAAGTTAAGTCATGGTGTTATGTGAAACTGATATGCCAGGATTTTTCCAAATGTTCTAATACATTGAACAAGTTCCAAGGGCTTTTTAACTGAAATTTCATTATTGATAATTTCAACAGGAACTAACAGGGCAGCAAAAACTTTCTTCTTTGATGGCAAGACTTACTATTTTTATCTTCTTGTATTTTTTTTTTATTTATTAAAGATCAGTACTGGAAGTTTTAAGCAGACAATGTGGCAAGAGATTAAAAACCACATATTAATGCTATCTTTATCTTTGCCAGGAGATCTAGGCTCATAAAATGAGAATTGCTCGAACAACAACAAAAAATAATGGCATGCTACTAGTCAAAACTGGACTCATTTTGCCTATTTTAGTCAAAAATTCCATATATATGAAATGCATTTTTTAGGTCTGTTCTTGTCCTCTGTCATTCTGACACCACTGCCCTGCAGTTTTAACTAGAGGAGCTAGCAGATGACATACCACTTACTGCAGCTTCCATCATCTTATGGTGCAAAGGCGCTGTCAGTTGCTGTTGCCACTGGGAAATTGCTACTAGCTTGATGGAGATTATTTTTGTTTTACTTCTTTTTATGTCCCTGGCTCTATTCTCCCTTTTTCCTCCTTTTCCTTAAGGGGATCATGGTGGAGAAATAGTTGGTGTGATAAATCGATCAGCAGGGTACCATAGCAGCATTAAGCTATCCATCCATCAGGACTGCAGTGCATTTGAGCAAGTAGGTGCTGGTTGGCTGATATCTCAGAACCATTTCCAAGTGATGGAGAGGCTTTCACCTCTGAAATCCAGTCTCTGCCACATTAGAAATCTTTCTAACTTTAAATTGTTTCAGTATATATAGGAATAGTAAATAATAGGATAAAATATTTGTGCTCTGGGGGACGTTTCTATGAAGCACAACAAACCCCTTTTATATGGACTGTTAAAAAGGTGCCATCCATTTTTTATTATAAAGAGGTCACTGAGGACTAAGAGTAACAGATGAAAAGATCTCTTCTAGTAATATGTCAATCCAGTTTCTTTGGCTGTCAAGTGTAGAATGGATTCAAATTCTTGCAGGAGTTGTTTTATAGCCTCACTGTTCTGTTTACACTGTCTAATAACATGCTGCCAAGAACAGATAGTGAGTTTCAGCTATAGGTATAATTGTATGAATTTTAAAGATGTGTCTAAAAATCTGCTAGGTGCACCACAGACCTGACTGAGGACACCGGATGTTGTTTGTCTTCCCTGAGAACAGCAATAGCTGAGGAGGGGTTTGTTTATATATATCTATCTTATATCATCATCATGGCTTGGCTTCGTGAACGAAGATCTGGGAAGGGCTTTTCCCACGCTCACTGCAAGCGATGGGGGCACCCTTTGGGCCTGCGCGGTGGATTTTTTAGGTGAGGCGCAGCGTGCACGGAACTGGCTCCACCCTTTACACCTGAGGTTCATCTGCCAGGGCCTAGCGAGCTTGGACGGTGAGAGCGAAGTCCTCGGGTTGTAGGCTTGGTTAGAGTATCCTTCTCTTAGATGATGGATGCCTTACAGGGCTAAACGAGCTCCATCTGCCTGGGTTTGGAGTCAGAGTTGTCCTTCTCCTAGGATGGTTGCCCGACGGCTAGTGAGCCCATCCTACCCGTGGATACGCTTTGTCTGACCCTTCAGTTGAGACCTGTCTGGCTTGGGAGACCCTACCAGAGGCACATGCCACCACCAGCACAGCTCTCAACCTCACAAGGGCACACAAGCTCCTTCCCCACAGCAAGGGGGTGCCCGTGAAAGAGTCGCTGCTCTACCTCCAGACATCACAGACCCGGGCACGGGGCGGCCGGGGCCTGCCTAGAACAGGAGTCCTGGAGGACTTGTATCTTACATACCTGTGCTGTCTTACTGATTTCACTACCACTCCTTAATCACTTAGAAGTGTGAGATTTTTTTGAATGCCAATTTCTTGAGGCCTTTGTGCTGTATCGAACATTTAAAAGGGATGGGCTATTCCAGATGTTAGACTCCAGTTTGTGTTGCAGATTTTGCAGGACTTTAGCCATAAGGAAACTGTTCTGTATAATGGGCTTGGTAGTGTAAAACTGGAAAGAAAAATAAAAAAATAAAAAGATGATAAAGATTTTCTTCCTTAACAGAAGAAAAAAGGACTGAAATCAAACTGAAATTCAAAAGACACTGTATAATAAAGATGAGTCTTCTCAGTTACAGACCAGAAAATGAGTGAAAAATCTTCCCCCTAAATAAAAGAACAGTTTTGACAGTGCAGACCTACAAAGTCTCTCATACTTCCAACAAAGGAGGTGAATACAGGCCTGTTCTGAGCTTGTCAGACCAAATTCTACCAGAAATGGTCCCAGTGCATGTCGTGTCTGAAAAATTCAGTAATTCAAAGCATGCTAATAAGAATAGGCAACTGATGACCCAAAGAAGTTGTGCCTGGTGATCTTGTCCTGGATGATGAGGCCACACTTTCCAACAAGGGCAAGTGGGTTCAAAAAAGCATCGTTAGCCTCCTGCCTAGCCTTCCACTTGAGAATGATATAATGCGGTTGATTGATAGAACTACTACTGGTTGATGCAGAAACTGCTTTAAGGATTTGTTAGATGTTCAGGCAAGTGTTCTCTGCCTGTTTCAAGTTTCTAATGTAGCTTGCCTGTTACAACTTCATATCTCTTGCTTCTCTTCTAGGTAGGACTGTGCATGTGGGAACACAATAAGGTTTTTGTTAGTGGAAAATTTAATCTTCAAAACGCCTGTGGTAGAATTTGCTGTGTTTCTATTTTTTGTTTAATTAAGGTTTGTTTGTTTGTTTGTTTGTTTTTCCATTGATAAACCTATGTGCAATATATGGCTTCTTACACCTGCTGAGGTTATAGCTCTGATTGTGCCCACTTTCTTGGTAAAGATCCAAAATGATATTTTGTAGTTATAACACAGGCAAATGAAATGAAAATAATTAACTAAAAATTTTTTGCCAGAGGACAATACATGGTCAGGGTACAGCAAATCTCTTGTACCGCAAATGAGCCAAGTTGTAGTATCAGTATTTTAGAAAGTGATTAATCTGAAATGTATGTGAGGTAAAAGAGAAAGTACACGTACATTTTAATGAAGTCTGTTTTCCTTAAGGAAAAATCTTTCCATAATGATCTTAAGACGTAAGAGCCCTAATCAAAATGAAATGTTTTCTTTCTCCTACCTTAACATAATATTCAGTGTAAGATGACATTGCATCTTTGTTTTAACACTGCAAAATACTCTGTAATGACATCAAAGGGTCTATCTGTGGTACAATTTGATATCACAAATAAGACTTTACTCATAGGTACAGGCTTAGAACTAATATTCATTCATTTGTAAAGGGGTTTATTTCAAGCAAACAATGTAGAAGAAAAGCTTAAGACTTACTGTACAGCTGAAGTTTAATTCATTAACAGAAACTCACAGGCATGTTATTAGTGAATGTGAAACAAAGAAAATTAGAAAAGGCTGTGGGACAAATCAAAATCTTTTAATCAGGTTGTATGGCTGTGTTCTGGTTTATTGTGCGTGAGGCATATGTTTAATCGTCTCGCAAACAAGACTGTCCAATTCCAGTTTCTTCAGTTTAAGATGGGCCAAGTTTATTTCTGCTACAAAACTCCATGTCTGGTGAGGTTTACCTTGTGAGAGTAAAGGGGAAGTTCATCTAACAATAACTTCAGTGCTGCATGTGTAATTGATATGACACTAAAAACCATTTAAAATGACACAAAAAGCCAAGGCACTGGATACTGAAGAAAGGCCAGTAACTAAACTGGATCTTACCAAAATGCTGTTCCCAAGAATTTTGCTGTTCGCTTCTTGGGAACCAAAAAACAGTTCCTAGGAAATTATATTGACTTAGTTTGCACCTACCTCCTTAGCAATCTGAGCTCAAATTCAGGCTCCCAATAAAATTGTTTTGCATCACTGTATTAGCACAAGAATGTTCTAAAGGATGACTCTTTGCTGAAAGAAATCTAATATCAATATGGAGAATTCAAGAATTGGAGGGAATTCTGTCCTGGGTACAGACCAGCAAAATTTAAAACCATCTCTGTAGTCATGTAGAGCTACTTTAGGGTAAGGAAATATCAGCCCTGAAATATCAAGAAATTACTCCTTATATCACTAGAGCTAATTGCAGCTTCACAAAACCAAACTGTGTTGTTCCCTTTCAGATTTGGTCAAGAAGCACAGAACGGATGTGACTGAAAAGAAGATTGTCCTACTCATAACCGTGACAGAAGGTGAATGGGAAATGTCTGTGTGTTTTCTGAGGAGTAACGAGGGTGATTAAAGATTTGAGGCACAGACTGGGTTCCATGCAGAGCATAAATTAATATCTGTAACGAAAAAAAGATAAATTTATTGAATGAACACCACAGTGAAATGATAGGAAAATAAATTATCATTAAGCCACTAATTGTTGTAACACAAAAGGGACATCATTCCCCAAACAGAGCTTAAAAAGAAAGAAAGCAGAACTAAACAAAATGCAAACAAAAAAAAAGAAAAAAAAAGAGTTCTATGAAAACCGTTTTAGTGCAGACTGCTTGCAGTGTGCTGGTTTTCATTAACAGTGTTCCCAGGTGCTTTCTTAAAGCTCATCATTGCTGGCAGTTCTTTCTGCACCCACTCTTCAGGGCTCTAAAATATTAGCTGCTGTTTCAGATGGGCATTGACATAACCAGCTTTATCAAGCATGACATCTCCTTGGAGTCTCTAATATTCCTTACAGATGGTGTGTCTCAACATGAACCACTTCATCAAACTTGACACTTGCCCACAAGGTTGCTGAGGTGGATTAGAGACTCTGTCCTGTGTATGTGGTCTGCTACGCTCATGTTGCTCAAACCAGGTTTTCATATTCACAAGTTACTATTTTTGGTCTTTCTAATTGGATTCTAACTCTCTGCTTCATTTGCTGATCTGCCTTTCAATGCCACCAGAAGATTTCAGAGATGATTTAAAAAAATTAAACCTCCCACTTGCAATGAGCTTCTACTTCAAAAGACTGCTTCTGGTCTAATTTTAAAATCTAAATAGTAATTGAGCAGAGTTGGTCTGATTTTTAGCTATGGTGACAGTACCCTATGGTCTTATCATACCTTTTCTCTGCTTGAAAGAGGCAAACCTGCCTTTGGTTGGTTTTCAAATTCCGTGTGGTTTTGCAGCAGTCGTACAGTTTGAGGGTTGGTTTCCTGCCTCTCAAAAAGAAACATCATCATAGTCACTAAAGCTGTTCAGTCTTCCTCAGCATATAAGCTTAGCTCAGAAATACTCTTCTTACAGGTCTCAACTAATCTTTTACAGTTTTAAGAGAAGTGTTATAACCCCACGGCTTTCCTAATCAAAGGTCTGCTTTTTTCTCTTTTCTCAACCATAATGTAATGATGTCACTGTAATGCAGCACAGGACAAATTGCTGTGGATTCGTGTGCTCTCCAGATAAGCTTATCTACAAAATGGGAGGCTATCAGAAATTACTGTTTCCCTGTCGCTTGATCTTCCTGTTATTTGCAGTCCAAAAGTTTATAAGATCTTTTCAGAGACTTTCTGTGTATACGACATACTAGTCCAGTGGATCCTCATCTAAAATCCTTTTAGAAATATGTGACAACGTAGGTAGTTTCACTGAAGTAGGAAAACAAATAGCCTAAGTAATGGCTTCTGCTAATCATGGGACAAGTGATTGAATTCTTCTAGGATTAGAAAATTTTCTGGACCTTAAATAAGTGTATTGCCTATGTTTTGAGCTTACAAGCTCCTACCTTGATTTTGGTGTTGCTTAGGAGTCTACGCAGCACTTTAAAAGCATCATGAAGAGCCTTGCAAAGATTTATGCTTCAGTGAAGTCAGACATACCAAGGTTAAAAACCTCATCCTTACCTCTCTGTTTTGACATTGTGGTGTTACAGAGTTCAGTTGGATGTCTGCTAGTTACAGGTGTGACTAAGCTTAGAAAAATATTGTTTCATAATGTATTTCTAGATTTAGGACTATAAATTTTCCAGAGATAGTGTGAGATCAGTTGAAGACTTCCAGTCTTGCATTAAAAGTTTTGGTAACAGCCTTGAAAAGTTAGAGTTTCTACAAAGTAAAACTTGTTGGAACCGTTGACAGTTTAGGTGTAGGTACATCAAGTGACCTTAAATATTAAAAGTAAAGTCACATCCTGAGAATGAGTAAATACAATAAAAAATTGTAGAAAACCTGCAATAGTGATTTTATTCTTTGATTTATTTTTAGAATAACCACAATATATTTTCCCACCTATCATCTAATAGATTCATATCCTTTTTCTGGATTGCTGATGGAAGAATCCTGTGAAATTGTCAAATCTTTTACTGAAGGAAACACCTCTTGCTGTTCGCTTATCCATAACCCTATTATTTGCCTATAGGGCTCCCTATTTTTCTGCGGTGGGTCCAGACAAGTTATCTTCCATAGGAAACATCATATCAGATAGGGTGGAGAACTTGTTCAAAGTATTCTGTGGACAATAATAAAACTGCTTCCAGGGATAATAACTGGTTAGTTTACATAGATGACCTGAGAAGGTGTCTCAGCTGTTGATATGACCAGAGTAACCCTTGGTGAAGAGATGTTAAGACAGAGATGTTGATATCTACCAGGAGGACTGGAAAATTATATGCAGTGTGCCTTGTATGAACACAGAATTTTTGGATGTCAAAGGCTGTCTTAGAGGTAGTCTCTGGGGAACACCTGCTGTTACCTTCACTGCAGCTTGACACATGGGAAACAGTGGAGAAGAAGATGACTGTAATACACCTGGCTGTTTCCTATTACTTGTTTAGGGTTTGTGCTTTTGATATAAACCATTTATAAGTGTAAACCATTTTAAACTTGCAGAGGTGCTCCTTGGCTCTGGCATGCATTCTGGAAAATCAGGCCACTGGCAAAATATTCAGTGTGGGTGATGATTGGGAAGGAGTCATCCTTGGTGGACAAGCAGCTCTTCTGTGTCCTTTACTTACCTTTTGATGCGATGAGAGGGGAAATGTCTTGTCCAAGTTATGTTTCATATTTATCAGGCTTGAAAAAGAGGCAAAGCTGTTAGTTACAACTAGCAGAGTACAATGGACAAAGAAATGTGTGGGTTAGTGGCCGGCAGCCAGAAGGTTAGAGTTTTGCAGAAATTTTGAAAGGTATATTAAGGTCATAAGGTAGAAAATCCTTTTGACTTAGTGAAAAAGGTGGCCACTGCTTTCTTAAGTCTACAGCTATACAGCATAAAGTACTCCTCAAGGGTGTTTTCAGGTGCAGAGGACAGTAAAGTTTTTTTTTTTACCTACTCAAATAGTCATTTTCTTGGTTATAAAACTAATTAGACGTGTATGAGCCTCTGTATTTCTTAAACAACATTAATGGCTGAGTAGCCATTTAAAATCAGGGTCACCCTACAATAAATGAAATTAAAGGCCAAGTGTCACATTGTCATAAAAATGGCTTAGTTCACCCAGACTGCCACCTGACAAAGAAGAGGCACCTAGCTAGTTCTGTATATTTTTTGCCAGGAAAGATTGGTATAAAAAAAGGAAATACCTACATTGTTGGTTCCTTTTACTGTGCAAGTTATTGCTATTAGTGTTTTCCATCTGATGCTTACAACATGCATTTACACCAACATACATGACTCTGTGTACTTCCAAGGCAAAATAATTCATGTGGAGTCGCAGCAGATCTTATTTTCCAAGTGTGGCCTACAGCTTTTACATATCTAAATAAAGCTTTTGTGAGTCCTTATACAAGGACAAGGACTATTGTATGTGAGGTTTGGAGATCTTGTGGACTTTGTATACCTGTTCTTGGGCACAAAGAACAAAAGACCACCAAGACCTGCCTTTCCTAATGATTTTGTGTGGCTCTTCAGATTTTTTTAACTGAGCATACAGGAGTATGTGACCCTCATATGACTGGTAGTCATTCAACGATAAGTTGACAGAGTGCAGCTGGAGTTTTGGCTTCAGCCTCCCCTAAACCAGCCAGCACAGCTGGGCCAGGCATGACAGAAGGAAAGATTTAAAATTGTTATGAGGACAAAAGCAGAAAAAATATGTCTATCAAATGAAAGCTGATATTTCTAGGAAGTAGAGGTGACTGCCTACATGACATATTCTTCCACCTAGTTTTATCCCAAATTTTGGAATTGATTACATTACATTACATCATGTAATATATTTTCTCTGCAAAAATTTTGAGAAGCGAGCCAGGCTGGTGTTCCTCATTACGAGAAAGCTGAAGCAAAATTACCTTGCTGCTGAGTCTTCAAGGCTAATAAACCCAAACACATAAATGTGACATCATGGTCCTCCAACCCTGTCACTTTGTGTGCAGTTTATTACTTTACCCTTTAAAATACCAGCCACAGGCTGGCAACAAGCAGGCTTTCCCCTCATTTTGGTGACAGAGGTTTTTTTTGTCAAACTGTTGCTCTGACTAACCTTGAGAAGTATTGTTCTTTCTGCCACAGCTGCTGGATGGCCTGTGTATTCTTCTAAGGTTTTCTCATTACTTTATCCTTCATATGTAGAGAAAGTTATGTCTGTGGAATGTGTGTAGTCTCTGCTGCTTCTGGTCTGTCATCTTCAAATATATTTTAAATCTTTTCCATTTCAGTCAGAAAACACTCCCAATCTCTAAATGAGGGAGAAATTCAGTCAATCAGATATATCCACTAGCTGATTTTCCCGCAACACCTCATTTACATTGAGGCTCTAAATGGCGTGTACTTCCAGCCATGCCTGTTCAAACAAGACTTCATTTGAAACCGTATTCATCTCCAATGTCCCCTTGAGGATTCCTTGGTCATTGGTGTACAGTGGGGCTTTTATTTGCTTTGACTTCCTCTAGATGAATACCTCCAAACATGCTATGGTTGGGACTATGCCCTGAAAAGTCAGGCATAGATCTGAAGTTTTTTTGAGTTAATTTCTAGGAAGGGTTGAAGATGTAATTCAAGGAAACCTGCTAGGAGTTACTTAAGTACATTTAAGCCCAGTTAGTCTTACCTTAAAACAAGAGCAAGCTTCTGGAGGTTTTTCTTACATGGAACATGACAAGAAACTGAATTAAATAGGGTGACTGTGTCCCCCACAGGGCATAGCACAGTCTGGTTTTCTGTGAGGAAAAAAATAGTTTTTCTGTGAGGTTTGTACTTAGTTCCCTGCTGTGAAGTTTGTTAAGCACTTAATGTGCAATTAGAGGCATTTGTAAACTAATGTGCTTTTTTATAGTTAGGGTGTGTTTCTCCATATTTTATTAGAAGGTTGGTTGATTGGCTGGGAGAAAAAAGGGAGTTGTGAGGAAAAAAAATCAAGGAGCTTTCAATAATTTTTAAAGATTTTTTAAATGTCTTTGAACATCCCAGTAAAATTTACTTATGTGTGAAACTGCATGAATATCACTGTAGTTTATATAAAAATAGAATTTTGTCTCATCATACTTTTCACCACTAGGAACAAAGAAGAAGTAGTGATATAAAAAGTGGTTCTAACTTCCTTTATCATTTCTTTTTTAACTCTCTTACCAACAGGAAAAAGTCAACTGTCTGAAATATGTTTGTGAGAATATTTTTAAGGCTAAAATTGCATTTTCTATCAAAAAGTTATACTTTTAAAAATAGCAATAGCCCAGCCTCAGCATATGTTTCATCAGTTGTTAGACTTCATACAGTTCAAGAATCTGTACTGAAAATATAGACAAAAATGTAATTTTTTTAAATGATAGTGACATCATATGAAGGCTATTGGGAATATGGGTTGTGATAATTTCAACCTATTAATTTTCAAATAACTCTTCATAAACATTTAATACTTTGCTGTTAATACTAAAATTATGCTGAATCTCCGGTGACAAGTTTCTGCTTATTGTTAATGATTTCGGTCCATGTCCAACCTGCAACGGTTGCTTTTACTGTTTTATCCTAAGAGAAATCGATGGTTTGCAGTTTCTAACTAGTCATTTCCTTCAAGAGTTCCTCCTTTCCTTTAGCCACCTGCAGTCAAGACTTGTATCTTAGCATCAGACTGAGTGGCATGTTCTTCAGTTCCCGATATAGATTCAGAACATTTTGTGGCTTGTGTGTGAACCAGAAAGTAAGTAATCTACTCCTTTCATCAATAAGTTATCCTTTTCAAGTTATCAAGAGTAACCACATGTATTTTATCAGTAATGGAATCAGAACTCAAAACACAAAAAAAAGCTTTTGTGTCCTTATTCTGACACTTGTAGCTGAGTTTTCTAAAGGAATTCAGGAGTTCAGAATCTGGATTCTGAATCTCAGCAGATATTGACTATCAACTATTTGTGCTTTTAAAAATAATCCTTTTTAAAAAATTCTCTATTGGTTCTTTAAAAAAATTCCCAGACAGTGGGTGAAATCTAACCAATGACACACACATCTAATAAACCAAAATGCAAAAATCTAACTTTATATTGAATGACATAAACTCAGTGAAATTTGACAGATTTCAGTAAAAATTCCATTAATAAAATATTTATAGAAGTGCAGACCAGATAAGTACCTGTAGTTGTATTTATATGCATAAATTGTTTCCTGCCCTGTTTTATTCCTTATTTATATTTAAGGCCTTTGAAGACAGGATAACATTTTCTATCATTTTTTGTGACATCTTGTCATATTATTGCAGAAAGAGATAGTAATCCTTAAAAATGGCTGAAAGAAGAGGCTGTTTTAATATCAATGAATAAATAAAGCCTGTCAGTTGAAGAAAAACTTAACAGTTGATCACATTTCTTTAACTCTAATAATAAATAAGTAATGCGGAATAAACCTATTTTAACTTTCTTACATATCTATTCTTGCTTATTTCCTGTGCATCTGTACTTGCTGTTTTAGATGCTATGTTGGAAAAGGAAACAACCCCTCCACACCCTGATCTTTTTTATTGTGTATATATATATATATATATATTATAAGCCTATGTCTATGTATATACATTCAGGCATTTACCTGACAGTTCCACAGTTTCAAACATGCTGGTTCACACTCCACTGAGATCTGGTAGCTGACTATGAGCTCAATTTATAGTGTGATGTATTTTTGTGAACTGATGCTGGATTATATTATTCTAGAACTTGACTTAGTCATGCGCTTTAGGATGGTACCATGTAACTGGTGACAAAAAGCCTGATAAATCCTTCTTCTGGGAGGATAGGAGACACTCATGAGAGGACAGAGAGACATGGTCAGTTCAGGCTGCACTGTTGTGACACATGCAAGTAAAACTCATTCATTGTATTGCGTTTTATGCCATTCTAGAAGATAACAGAGAGTCTGGGTGATTTGCTTTAATGAGAACCAGTTAAGCACAATTAAAATGGAAAGTTTAAGTTGCACACTTACATAGATCTATTTTCATTCTGTATTGCTGGATGATGGGATCATTTTTTCTAAAAGAAATATGAGTCATTGAAAACTGTTATATGCTCAGCAGCAGTCAAACTGGTGGGAGAGGCTGGGGCAAAAATTTATGCAGTTTACTAAACAGGTAAGGCTGGTCACTAGGAAAGGGGGAATTTTGATGTGTTTATGGCTTTAGAATGAAGTAGGAAACCTGCTTGCTTGGGGGAAGTTTCTTCCTGCTTCTCTTTTATTGGCTATCATGCACTATCCTCTGTTATTGTTATAAAAGACAGAATGTAGAACTGGGTGCACAAGTTCAATGAAAACTGTGTATGTATAGGATGTCAAAGTATTTTGACTTAAGGAAAGAAAAGAATGATTTATTTAGGAATAATTTTCTGTGACCCAATTCTTCAGTGGTGTGTCCATAAGACACAAAATAACCATCAGCTTCCTTCACTTAAAAAAAATATATATACACAGTTGTGTTGCAAAATATTAATTCAAATTCCAGCAATAATATATGCAATTCCTGTCCTAATATGCATTTTTTTGTAAGGTACAATTCCTAAATTGAGGGTTATTTATTCCCTAGGAAATAAGTACTGTGGTAACTGGAACTGAGATGAAACAATTTGGCTACTTCCCAAGCTGTTAAGAATTGCTGGTTTCATTCCTAATTTTTCCATTTTTTCCTATTAAAGTGAAAAGACCAGCATCTTAATGATACCCCTTTGTGATTTCATTACCTCTGAAAGATCTTTTGTGGAATAAATAAGTCTTCATAGAGGCCTGCGTACCTGGACTCTTTGTATGGTAAAAAGAAAATCAACATAAATTTACGGATTTTCTTGATGTGTGAAAGTAGACAACTAACAAAGATTTGAGAACTGCTTTGTTACTTCTGAGAAGCCTGGCCTACAAATACACGAATGTAGCTGTTACTTCTAGCCAAACAGCTTAGGGCAGTAAGCCTGATTTAGAAATTCTTTATTAGTAAAGCAATCGTATCAGTTTTAGAAGGCAATCAAATTTATGAGGTTCATGCTAATGGCCTTTTGTTAGGTTGAAGGTGCACTGTTAGCCTTTGGTAATACATTAAAGACTTCTATATTAAGAAATTGAAAAATTAAAAACAACGTTCTTTGAAACAGAGGCATGGTTAAGTGATGTTTTGTACGCACCTTCAGGTCCGCTGGCCTTTCAGGGGTTTTGCCCATGGAGTTTCCTTTATTTAGCAGCAAGGATGGGCATTAAGTGTTCCTGAAATCAGCGGTTGTGTCTTCTTTCTTTCCTTTTCTCAGTGTACTTGTCCAAAGGCACTTCCACCTAGCTTGGAGATGCCAAGTTCTTATGTCACTGCTCTGAATTACCCCTTACATGAGCATGTATTTGTTCTCACTGAGTATGCACAGAGATGATACTAAAAAATCTCCAACTTTATATTAAACCTGAACTCCCAGTCCATCTCTAGACTGCTGAGAGCCCATGGGTTGGTGCCTGTCGTTGTTCAACCCCAGCAGGCAGATCAGCCTCACAGAGCCACTCAGTCACTACCCACTGAGTAGGATGGGAAAGAGAATTGGATGGGTAAAAGTGAGAAAACTCATGGGTTGAGAATAAGACAGTTTAATATGTAAAGCAAAAGCTGCTTGCACAAGCAAAGCAAAACAAGGGATTCATTCACCATGTCCAATCAGCAGGCAGGAGTTCAGCCATCTCCAGGAAAGCCAGGCTCCATCACGGTGACGGTTACTTGGGAAGACAAATGCCATTAACTCTGAATGTCCTCCCCTTCCTTGTTCTTCCCTCAGCCTTATACTCTGACCGTGACATCATATGGTATGGAACATCCCTTTGGTCAGTTGGGGTCAGCTGTTCCAGCTGCGTACCCTCCCAACTTCTTGTGCACCCCCAGCCTACTCACTGGTGGGGTGCTGTGAGGAGCAGAAGAGGCCTGGACTCACTCTGTGTAAGCGCTGCTCAGCAGTAACTAAAACATCCCTCTGTTATCAACACTCATCCAGCACAGATCAAACCCACAGCCCCAGCTACTATGAAGAAAATTAACTCTATCCCATCCAAAACATGCACTGCATCTTAGTTTAAAGGTCAAGAGCAGAAAGGAAAAGCAGGAAAGCTCTTTTTGATTTAACTACGGCAACTCTAAGCTGTCTTTTTTGTATCTGATACATTGTATAGCACCTCAGACAGGTCCCTTCTGCTGTCATTCACCCATGCCTGTAAATAGCAAAGATTCTTTTAGCTGAGGAAGACTAGTACTTCACTGCACCCTAAGGACCATAATCTTGAGTGTGTTGTGGTATTCACACCAGAATGTCTCCCTGCTGAATTTTCTGCCCAAGCTGGATTTGACAGAATGATTTGTTACTTTTTTTCTTGAACTAAATGCAGTGGTGCAGACTCTTAGTTTGTATAAAATGGCATTTTCATCCAAGCCAGTGTTGATTTACCCCAAATATGGATTTGTCCTATCATTTATTATTGTTTTCTGCTAACAGCAAGGAAAACTGTTTTTCTTTCTTCTCACTTCTTAAGGAACATGACACAGTCTGCATTGCACTCCTCAAAACAAATGTGCTTCCTTTAGCTTAAGGGAAAATTCAACCTCAAAAAAAAAATTTTTTTCTTAAAATTAACTGCCCTGTAATATTATCTCATCTCTTTAGCTGTTCAGAAAGCTTTTCCTGAAGCTAATGTTGTTTTCAATTTTTATCCTAAACTTGTAGTTTAGATGTAAAACAAAAATGAAACACATTTTTTGCCTGTGATTTTTACTATATTTACACAGCCTAGATGTGACAAATTCTTTCTTTTCCACCGTCATATCAATAAGCTTACATGGTTGGCACACTGAGGAAAAAAAAAAAGGAAGATCAAATTCTTAGCCAAGTCTTTCTTTAAGCAAGTATTAAACTGACTATGACTTGGTTTAAATGAATTACATTTAATTAATTAAGTAAGAGTATATATTTAAATCACCTGTTTTCCCCACCTCTTTATTCTGGCTCAGACTGCAAATTTTCTAGATGACTTGTTTTTAATCCAGCACCTACCAGAGCAATAACATGAAAATACCCATTCCAAAAGTTTACGTAACCCTGTAACCTGTTTCTAACCATCCCCGATTGCTGTTTAGAGAAGAATTTAGCAATATGGTAACTGTGTAATGCTTCCATTACTGGAACTTGTAGTAAATGAAGTACTGCAAATAACAAGAAAGAAAAAGTCCTCCTTCCCTTTTTTTATGATCAGTATTCATCGACTCAGTGTTTTGTTGTTTGGGATTTTTTGGTCCTGTGTTGGACCAAGGTCTTAATTTAGAGGATTAACAGATTGGGAGACAGTAGAGAAAGCATGACATAATGCTCCAAGTGCTCACAATGCCTTAAGCTGTATTTGGTAGGAATTAAATCGTTTCATTCCCACATACAAATTCTGTATAATCAATCCTAGGCCATGAGTTAGACTCCCTGCTGAGCCACTTCATAGCCCTTGATTAGTTATGGATATTACAGTAATTGGGTCTGTTAATACTTACCTTTCCTGAGAGGTGTTAGCTAAACCTGTTCATTAAAATAATGACCACAGAAGAAAAAAAAGAATGTAAAGATATACATTTCAAGACCTTGGAATTATAATTCCTTCTAATACTGTGCTCAGGAACTCTTCAAGAATACTGCAGCAGCTGCTACTTTACAATTAGCTTGCACTATTAACTAGGTTCAGAAAATATATCTTCATGACAAATGAAAGGACAGAATCAAGTATTTTTGTTCAACAATACAGATTTTTATTACCCATACTCACTCAAGCAACAACTACACTTGGAAAACATTAATGTTCAGATGCCAATTGACAAAAGCACAGGGACTCATTAAATCAGAAATATTGTGACAAGCTGTAGAATCTTGTGGTTTTGCTCTAGGGAGCTAATCCGGAAAAGCATTTAAGAAACTGCTTAATTTTAAGCATAGAAGGGCTCCCCTGAGAAGGTATAAAGCAGATGCTAAAGTGTTTTCCTGGCTGGAACGCACAGTTGGTCAGAATTTGGTTTTCTGTGTATTTTTTGTTGTTGTTGTTTTGCTTTGTTTTATAGGAAGATGTTAAAATTAAATCAAGTCCTTTAGAAGTTCATTATGCATCCTAAATATTCATAGCATAGCATGCAACATTATCATGAGTAATATAAATATAAGTATTTCACTATTACCTAGAGATCTAATAAAAAAATTACCGTGCTATGTATGGTGCTCGCATAAAGACAACTACATCACTAGTCCCTGAACACTTTAGAATATATGGCCTTATTCCATAGTTCTGGGAAGTTGCTAAATCCATTGGGTAGAATTGCATGGACTTTTTTTTTTGCCTGGAGCCCTCTGGCTTCAGGGGAGCTTTGTGTAATGCAGAAAGCTGTCTGAAGACTGTGCAGTACAGGAGTATGTCCACGAATAAGGTGAAGGACATCAGTTAGTGTGACAGAGGTCCTGAGCCTCAAAGTTAGTGACTAGCCTCAAGAATTCAATAGTTATTCCATATGAGATGCAGAATGAAACCTTACAAGCATTTCTGTTCATATATATGTTCAGAGCTTGTTTCCCTCAATATTCCTACTGTATTTTTTGCCCTCTGCAACGTCTAAGTTGTTAAAAAGATCAGTTAGTGAAAATGAGCAAATATATTCTATTTGGAGGTGATAATTATGCCTTTAGAGTGAAAAATAGTTGCCTTTCCAAGCCTGTGCTCACTGTAACATAAATGCTTCTCCTTAACAGTAAATCTTATGTTAGCATCTATAGCCAGTTTTCCTTGTGAACATGTGAAAAAATAAATGGGAGTCAAGGGTTAGAGCTGGGTCACCTGTCCTGTCCACTCCTCCCCGCAGGTGCGGCCTCTAACTCACTGCACCCCAACATGGTGCACAGGATTTAGCAGTGACCTTGGTACTGCCCAGGAGCAAGTGTCAGCAAGAGCCTTTCTGCATCCCAGTCCCTGTTAGTGACTGTAAACATCCAGCGTTGTCACTGCTAGATGCAGATACTCTGCAAAAATAATGCCGTTAACTCCAGACAGTGCAGTCAGTTAGAAGAGGCTGAGCTGAACAGAACTAGTTCTATCCTAACTCAAACCAGGGCTATAGGACACTTGAGCCTGAAAGGGAAGCCTGAGACTTTTTCTGCTCTCTTTTGGTTTTGCTTTTCTCCCTGACTGCAGAGATAAAGAGCTGAGAACTCCCTTGCACAAACTCTCATTTTGCCTCTTGTTCAAAGGCTTCTGTATGATTTCTGCTTTGTCTCAACAAAGTTTTCATCACCTCATCAAAATAAGGTCTCAGAAATACCTTCTGTTCCTCCATATTTTTGTTCAAATGAGAGCATGACACAGTGACAATGTTTGACTTCTCACCATATTTGAAGGGAGAAAAGTAATAATCCATCTGTCTCTGTGTTGAATATTCTTCCTGTGCTGTTTTCAATGAATATTTATCTATCTTCTATTGATCACTAAGAAATCGTAATGAAGCTGTTCTAAACAGCTGCAGAAAAAATTGCAGGTTTTTAAAGCAAGTTGATTGATTGTGTGTTACTGCTGTGCTCCTCATGTTCTCTCTCAAGCACAGGAAAAAAAATACTTAATATGCCAAGTTTCTAGTCTGTAGACCATTAGATCTTTTCTCTTGACAGATTCCAATGGCTTGTTCCAAGCACAAAGCCTGGGGATTCTTGTATTTTTAAACAAGGCATTGTATGAGTGGTTCTCGTTTTCTCTCTATCATTTGCCCTCCAGAATTACTGGGAATCCATGTGAGAACCTAGCACTTTGTAGAGCTGAACTCTACTGGTTTATGATGTTTTGCCTCCTTGTGAAGGAAGGTGATCAGCAGCAAATTCAGAAATGCACGCTGTCCTTGAGCCCCAACAAACCTGGAGGCCTTCCTGCAGGTGGTCAACAGTGCCCATTCCCACTTAATTCCAGCTTGAGTAATTTGCCATGGAATGAAACAGAGTATGTCTCTGCCTGAGGCAGTCCATCAAAGCCTCATAGCTGCTGCAGCTGAGGAGATCTGTTCGGTTTGCATTCTCTCAAACTGTTTTGGACACAACGCAAACAAATCACCCAAACAAATTCTAGAATTTCTGGATATTTACGGCTTGCGTCTTGTAATATCACTTTTGTTCTACCCCAGCTTCTCATTTTGTTTTAGCAGTATACTGATGCTGGGTGGGGGATAGGTGGGCTGCCAGGAGAGAGTTATGCAGAGCTAATCTCTATCATGCACAAAATCATAGAATCATAGAAGAGTTTGGATTGAAAAGAGATCTTTAAATGTCATCTAGCCCAGCCCCACTGCAGCGAACAGGGACATCTTCAACTAGAGCAGGTTGCTCAGAAACCCGCCCAACCTGACCTGGAATGTTTCCAGGGATGGGGCTTCTACCACCTCTCTGGGAAACCTGGGCCAGTGTCTCACCACTTTTATTGTAAAAATTTTCTTCCTCACATCTAGTTTGAATCTCCCTCTTTTAGTTTAAACCCATTGCTCCTCATCCTTTGGCAACAGGCCCTGCTAAAAGGACAGTCCCCATCTTTTTTACAGGCTCCCTTTAAGTTTTGAAAGGATACAATAAGGTTTCCTCAGACCCTTGTCTTACCTGGGCTGACCAACCTCAGCTGTCTCAGCCTATCCTCACAAGAAGTTCCACCCCTCTGATAATTTTTGTGGCCCTCCTCTAGATCGGCTCCAACAGGTTCGTGTCTTTTACTGTTCTGAGGACTCCAGAGCTGGACTCAGTACTCCAGGAGAGGTCTCACCAGAGCAGAGCAGAGAGGGAGAATCACCCTCCTTGTCCTGTTGGCTACACTTTTTTTGATGCAGCCCAGGATAAAAGTTGGCCTGGGTTGCGAGTGCATATGGTTGGTTCATCTCCAGCCTTTTATCCACAAATCCTTCTTCGCAGGGCTGCTCTCAATCCCTTTATCGCCCAGCCTGCACTGATATCAAGGATTGCCCCAGTCCAGGTTCAGGACCTTGCACTTGGCCTTGTTGAACCTGCAATCTTGTGGAGGATGCACTTGATCCCACTGTCTGTGTAATTGATAAAGATATTAAACAGCACCGGTCCCAATATGGACCCCTGAAGGTCATGACTCATCACTGATCTCCATCCAGCCACTGAGTCATTGACCACTACTTTCTGGATGTGACCATCGAACACCATGTGAACACTGTTCACCATGTGAACAGTCCATCCATCAAATAGATCTCGCCAGTTCAGAAAGAAGGATGTTGTAGAGGACCATGTCAAAAGTTTTGCAGAAGTCCAAGAGATATGACATCTCTAGCTCTTCCCCTGACCACCAATGCAGTCACTCAATCTTAGAAGGCCACTAGGCTGGTCAGGCAGGACTTGTACTTGGTGAAGCCATGCTGGCTGTCTTGAATCACCTCCCTGTTCTCCATGTGCTTTAGCATAGCTTCTAGGAGGATCTGTTCCATGATCTTCTCAGGCACAGAGGTGAGGCTGACAGGTGGGTAGTTCCCAGTGTGGGTTTAAAAAGAATCCTACTGTTTTTAAAAATGGGTGCATTCAAATTTCCTTTTTCCAGTCACTAGGGACTTCACCTGACTGCCAGGACTTTTCAAACATCATGGAGAGAGGCTTGGCAACTACATCAGCCAATTCCCTCAGGACTCTGGGATGTAGGTTTTAGTCTAGGAAATGAGCATGTCTAGGGAAACAAACCAGTCACTGCCCTATTGTTTTCATGTCAGTGAGTGGGAAGCCTACTACTGTTACTTTCACTTGTTTTGCACCTGACTTTTTTTTCCACACACCTTCTACAAACAGAAATACTGTCACAAGCACCTCTCTTCTTAAGGTGTACGTTCATCCTGTTCCTTGCACAGTTGTGAGAGTTCAGAGTTGCATTTGACAGGATAAAACCTATATTATTTAATGATGACTTTTCTACAAGGTTCTTCGTTTCTCTATTTTTCCTTCCAGTAAGGTTGGGTATTTAACATTACATTGTATGAAAAACCCTTCCCAAATCTTTGTTTGTGAAGCCAAGCCATGGCAATGATGATGATATGGCTAAAGATACTTAAAAAAAAAAAAAAAAATCAGCTATACCACAGTGATACCGAGCTGTCTGGGTACTTCCCCAGTATGTTTTGAGCTGTTTTTCTGTTAGAGAATTCAGATCGCAGGAAGACTTCAGCTGAATACTTAGGCAAAACTAGTGTGCACCTAAAACTGCTAGGCAGCAGAAGGCCAAGTATTGTCACTAGCTTCAAAATGAAGGAGCTGTTGAAACTCACCATGCTGGGATAAGCAGAAAGTCTGATTTGGGATTTCAAACCCATCCCCAAGTAGAAAGGAGTATCTGAGGTGTTCTAGAATTGTTAACAGCACTAAACAGCCAGGACTTGGCTTCTGTTGTACGGAATATGTAGAGGTTGTTCAGCAGTATGAAGAGAAAAACTAATCTGCTTGATAGAAAGGAAGATTTCACACATTTTAAGCATCAGATTTTGGATGATTTCAGTACTGAAAATACACATTTTTGATTCTGTTTTCAGTCTTTACCAAAGATGATATAAGATTGCAGAATTCTCAGATGTGTGTGCACACGGACATGTACGTGCACTCTCTTGTCCAGCCAGCTGAAATATTCAACTCACTTCACTGTTTTATTTATTCACTGTAGTCTGTGTAGTGTGGTCTAGAATGAAGAAATAGAATTGCTAGACCTATTCATCATACAGTGAAACACATGCTTTTATACTTCATGTCTGTAATCCCCTGGGTTCCTTCTTCACTCAGATCCTGTGATGAAGAATAGCCTACAAATAAGATGACAACTTTTTAACCTCCTGGGTGTTGTTGCTTCCAGAGAGCTATTAACTCCCGTGCAATAGCTTCAAATAGGCAAATAGTATCAAGTAGGACACTTTATTAACACTAGTAGCCTTCTTTTAGTACTTCTGCAAGAGTGTTCTCTCTAAGGAGCTGTACCTGCCCAAGCCACATTGCTAAAGGAGGTCAGAAGAGACCCTGCTGTTACAATCTTGAGGTGTTTTCCCAGTTTATATTGGGCCTTTCACATCTTATTTTTGGATTAAACTATAGTATTTTCTTAAGATGTTGAAAGTGTTTCTTGGATTACTTTTAAAAGGGTATGTCAAATATTTTTCACTTACAATTCATTCTGCTAATTCAGTTAAATCCCTCTTCAGTGTTCTGTGCTTCTCCAGCATTTCCAAAACAGCTTCAGTATAAAGAACTGTGACTATTAGGCGTAAGAATTGACAATACATGTTGACCTTCAGCACTGTTTAGAAAGACTCTTGAATTAGCAGTGCTAGATGGAAAGAGATGGGACATTCTTGGCAGGATCTGGTAGATGTGTTTTTTTCAACTTTTAAGAAAGTAAATTCAAAGGAGATGTTAATCTTCATAAGCATCCTGTAAGCCAAAAGATAATGTACTGAGATATTCCTATTCAAGTTAAAATGCAGGGCCTTAGATTCATGAGATGAACTAGGCACATTCAGCTGTTGGAACTGGAAGCAAACTAATTGGAAGAAATGATCATTCAACTTATGTTAGTGATCCTCATGGAATAGAGGCACGATTGTCTCTTTCATACAAGAGGATAAAATTATGAGTTCCGCAGACTCTTGCTCTGTTATCTGCATGCTTTGTTTACCAAACAGACATGCAGTGGATTTTTATGATAACCATAGCCTGTGATGTGAAAGTAGGAAGACATACTCTACTGAGTAGTCACTGAACAGAAGTCAAGTTGCTGAGTGTTTGCACGCCATGGACTTTGGGCAAGCCACTCCACTAATTTCCCCTATCAGAAAGTTAAACATTGTGATCAGGTCCATTAATATTCCATACACAAAAAGGAACATTTGAAGGAGTATCTACCTTGCCTAAATACTAAATTCCCTGCAACTGTAGTCAGATGTTTGAAAATTTATTTCTACTCATCTTTTCATCTCTGTAAATATAACAAGTGCCTGTTAGTTTGCCTCTCTCAAAAAAAAAAAAAATTCGTCAATGATGCAACTAAAGAATATCACAGTTACTGCCTCTGGAATTGCCACTCATTCTGATTCTTGATCTGGCCTTCAAATTACAGGCAAAGCTTATTTTGAATATTTGTTATGTAAAATTCGAGCTGTTTGGTTGGGTTTCTGGTGACACATAGGCCGTATATGACTATTTCATTCCCCCCTACCTGTCCAGATTAGGATTAGGTTAATTATATGATCAGGCAGTTAAAGAAAGTTTTTGAGTCCTAAAATAAATCCACACCAGAGAAGCAAATGGGAAGGACATCAGTGTCTGAAGCTTCAGAAATAATTTCATATATTTCAAAGAAACATTTTAATCAAAAGTTGTTAGACTAAAAATAAAAGTTGCAGGATGAAACTGTGTGTTAGGGAAGAGGCCAAGCAGCGTAAGGCACTTATTCTTTCTGGCTTTGGAAATGTCGTTATGCTGAGCAACTGATCTTTAAGTATATAGCAGCTTACATTTTATACTGGAAGCAAAGAGATACACCCTAAGGACCTCCCCTGAGAATTCTATGATTTGCACACAAACATGGAGTCTCCAGAATGTACAGTCTATTTGGTGACTAGGAACAGCTAAAGCACAAAGTCTGAAATGGATGGAAAGATTTAGCTCCCAAAGGAACCCATGCAAGGAGTTTTGTAATTATATCTACTTTAAAGTTATTCTATAAATGACACATATTCAGATTACAAGGTCTAAACAACTTTCAGTCTTGAACCATTCCTAGTCTAAAACTAATGCAGTTCCAAAGTTGAAGGGAAAAGGCCATCATCAAGCTTATTTATTTTAATAAACTGAGGGTAGCTAATGAACACCCATTTAGAATTTTTAACTTATTTTAAGAAAATGAATGCCAGCTGTTTTCTAAGGAGAGCAAGGGCCACACTGTCAATAAGAGTTAAGGGCTGGATGCTGAGGCAGATCCTTGGCTGGCAGAGCACACACCCTCACCAGCCAGGGATTGTTCCCACTATCCCAGTGATGAAATAGGGTAAGCTGGGGAGAGGAGAGTGGGATGTAGCCATGGACAGTCTTGAGTCCAAGGCATCAGGGTCCTATATTGGGCTAGGTCAAGGCAGGGCTGGGAAGTAAGCACACAGGTTAGGGTCAGGATCAGACCCGATGAAGGTGGCCAGGGTCAGAAAAAACCCCAGGATGGCTGGGCAGGTCCATGGTGACACGGCTGGGCTGAAGTCAGTAATTCGAGTGAAGATTCTTTTGTTGGACGGTGCAAACCTATAACGATTATGTGCTGTGGAAAGAATTCTGCCCCCCTTCCCATGACCCCTCCTGATTCAGAGAAGGCCCATTTCCTTTCTCTGTCAGTGAATGAAATTTAGCTCAAGGGGGTAGTCTGAAATGGAGATTTGAAAGCACTGTGGTCAGACTTTGTTGTTGTCTTTGCTTGCTGTAGTGGATACAGGGATGGAGACAGTGGTGTGCATTAACAAAAGATACCAACAGAAGGGTGTGCTTGCTTCTGAATTTGTCTCACCCTCTCATTACTTTGACTATCTGACTTATTAATATGCCCAGAACATATAATTTGTGTGTCAAAGAAGGAGTACAGATTGGATACATGTTTTAGTCCATGAACTGTAACATGAGTTCTTGCTAATGGCAATTTGCAGTTGATGGATTATGAGTACCCCTGCTGGGATGGATTTAAACTATCTGCAACTATTGAAGGAGACCTGGAGTTTTCTCTCCTGCAAGCACCAGTATTTTGCTAAGAAATACCCTGCTTGCTAGCTGGTCATGCATGAGACGGATTGGGAGTTGACATTCATTCTCCTGGGTAGTCACTGATGTGCAGAAAGAATTTAGCAGGTGTGAGGGGAAAGAGCCTCGTGACAGGCTCTGCTATTCACATTTTTCTTTCTCTTCTTTTGAAAATTAAACTTTACCCTAATGAGTATACTGGTGATTTGGTAAAAAAATAGCATACCTTGTTTTCCTGAGGATAATCTCTTTCAGGCAGTCCTGTCTTTGCAGACTTCCAGTTGTCTTTATGCTCCAGAAAAATAAGTGTTTTTAGACAAGCGAGACTGGTGTCATAATAAGTTGTACCCTATTTTTAAAGGCAACAAGCTGCCATCTCAACTGTATAAAAGGCTGTGACAAGTCTTTGGGTTCAGCCTTATAAGCAAGGAAATGTCAAAATATACAGCTTATAGGACAGTACTACAAAGTCAAACTTCTCACGTTTGGTTTGGTAGAGCTAAATTCATGAGCATTTAGCACATCTTCGTTCTGTGCAAGGCTCAGCTAGCTCACCTTCTTCCATTGTCTCAGGCTGCTGAAATAATTTGCGTTTTGAGGCTACAGTAAACTTTCCATAACTGCCATAATTACTTATGGCTGCTACCTTCCCATCTCTGGGATTTTAGTGCTGAGCATTTGTAATACCAATCATCCAGCCTTATTCATATTTCTGTCCTAAGTTTCACCCAGCCAAAATACCAGACCCTAATTCAACTGAATTTGACTGTATGCTCCATTAAACCTGTTCTTGCTCTTGCTTTTAGCATAATAAGATCACTGACCTTCAGCTCCTGTAGTCACAAGACTGTAGCACTGCTGCCACCAGAGGATATTAGAAATGGAGAATTTAAGGGTTAGGTAGCCTGGGAAGAAAGATTTGCACTGTAACTCTATAATCCAGGGTTAGGATTCCAGGTTGGAGTGGAAAGGGAAATTAAGCTGTGATCTGTTAATAAATATTGTGAAGATATCCTGAATGTTCCTACACGATTTGGACCAAAATTAATTTTCACCCTTGTTTTTCATGCACTCCAGCATCACTATTAGTCTGTGATACAAAACACCAATCCCTCAAATAAAAGCTTTATTTCTGTATGTTCTTTCAGGGCAGTATCCAGTTCTGGTACTTGCACATCTGGAAGACCTGTGGAAAGGATCACTGAAAAGAACACAGGGGAGGAGAGGGAAATTAGTCTGGAAAATATATTCAGGTTGGCAGAGAGACAGTTGAGGGGCAATTTTGATTAGCTGGCATAGGTATTCAGACTGTAGGAAGACATCTGACAGCAGAGGGTGAAGTATGGAGTCTCAGTCTTAATTACAAGGAATAATCAGACCCAGCAATGGAAAGTTGAAGCTGTACGAAGTCAACCTTGAAACAAGAGACAGTTTTCTGGGGGTTGAAGGTTATTGGACAAGGTTTCAGACTTGCAGTCATGCATGTCTTTAAAACAAGTGGAGATTTTTTGGTATATTGTTCATGCCAGGTAATGAGAGAAATGTTTTGTAACCTGTTTGTACGCATTCTTGAGGTGAAGGAAAAGAAGTACAGTCTTGCATGGACATTGTCATTCTTTTTGGCCTTAAAACTGTGAATGCATTTCATTTCCCCCTTGATGGGCCGTGGTGATGCTTGATGTGGTGTGGGGCAGCTCAGAGAAGCCCAGAATTGCTTGCTTTCCCCTCAGCACAATTATCAGTATTATTAGCATTTTAAGATGGCTTCGGCTAGCCTTTCTTTTTTCTCCTCCAGAGAGGCCAAGAAAATTTTTTCTTTCCACAGTTTTCGTAATAAGAAAGACATTCTGCTGTTGGTGTTGAGGTTTGATTTCCACATTCTCTGAAGCAAAGAGCTTGTGTCAGATGGGAATAGTTCATGCTACTTGCAACACTAATCTGTTCTGTGTGGATGGCACACGAATTTTAGTTACTTTAAAAAATCACGAGTCTTAGGAATTAAAGCTAGGGGCTTCAGTACTGGGTCATCTGGGTAAAATGACCTCTGAAATCACCCAATCACTTAGTGCTACTTTCTAAGTGACTGTGATGAAATAGACTTTTCTGGTCTTGATGTGTGAAAAAAAAAAATTAGTCGGTTCTTGTTTCAATCTAAAGGTGCACTTTGTTTGATTTGCATTTTAAAGGCTTACTTGTTGATTGTACTGTGCTTTTGAAGAAAATGGAGTTTATAACAGTGAGCAACTGATGAGCAATGTGATATTCTGCCATTTGTACATCACTCAAAGGGTTCAGAGCTTCAAAATCACTTTAAGATGTGAAGTTTTAAAAATCGATTTTGTCATGTTTTAAAGAGAAGAAAATCACTGCTTTTTAACAAGCATCTTCTGTGTGCTCAAAGATGGGTTTATCGGCATTCTGTCTCATGACTTGCACACAACAGAGTTATGCAGAAGGATGAGGTGGGCCGAGGGAAGACAAGACAAGAAGCTTATAGCAACTAAGATAGAGCAGGATACGAGCTGGATTAGATTTTTAGCAACTATGGCTACAGAGATAATAAAGGAATTCATGCTCTTCTTGAAACACAGGTGAAGAATCTGGAACATCAGAACAGCTCAGAAAAGTGATAGAAAGGAGTAGTTTACTTGAGAAAGTGTAAGCATTTTTTCTTTTTTCTTTTTTTCTTTTTTTTCTTTTATCTTTTCTTTTTTTCTTTAATTTTCAGATACATATGGCAAAATTATCAGTTACAGTGTGTCAACATTGGAATACCTTATATCTTTATTTAAAGCAGACCTAAGTAGCAAACAATTGTTATTTTCTTTTTATGAATGAATACTTATTCCACATCAGAAGGCTTACTTAAAAGTAAATTTATTTCTCTCTTATGAGACAATCTATGTGGCTAAAACTTGTATACTGTTTTATTGTGCTTCTCCTGAGACATATCACCCTTTGTTTGGATTTCAGTAGTTCTCTGAGACTTCAAGAAAAATGATGTCTGCCTTGCCTTAAGTGCTGTACAAATACAATAAGTGACACTCCAGCTCCGAAGAAATTATATTGAAAAAGCTGTAGATCTTAAAAAAAAAAATCCAAAGTTTGGACATTTTTTTCCTGTTAGAATAAAAATAAAGAGATTTTTTTAAAAAAAATTGCTTAGAAGATGTATTTAAAAAGACGCATTGCGTTTTTTGTACTAAAGTTCATTCCATCTATCATCCTTCTCTTCCCTTCATCTAAAGCCCCAAATCAATGTAAAGGTTAGTCAAACACCTTAGCTCAATTAAAAGACCCCCAGCCATATTTCCTGCAGATCAAGTCCTTCTAAAACCTCAAAGATGCTACAGGATCTTCTGAGAGACTTGAATATTCTATATTTTAACAGGCTTGCACGTCCATTTTCACAGACTTTGTAATTATGTGAATAATTCATGCTTGTAAACAACCCTGCATTTTGTCTGAAAAACTTATTGAAAAAATGTAGACATTCTAGTCAGATAAGCACTAACTGAATTCCCAGGTCTCCATCTAGATCTTTTTGTCTCCTTTAGCTTGCACTTCTCCACTCAAGTTCTCTGTAAATCACTCGGATGAATAGCTCATCAATCCAAGGAGAGGAAGATGAGTGTAGGAACGTACAGAAGGTACACCTGTACAGCATGTGTGAATTTGCAGGAAGCAGAGAAACACGTAAACATTGGTATTTCTGTGAGGATAAGGATTTCATTTTTACTTGGTCCCCTGTTTTTAGACTTTGCCTTATAAGCAGACTCCCTTCTCCATCAGAAGTCATATCTAACAGTCTTCTCTACAATCTGAAAGACACAGGAAGCCATGTAAAAAGAAAAATCGCCTCCGTGAAGCCTTGAAACT
>NW_010411264.1:32509-33199 GCF_000710305.1 Buceros rhinoceros silvestris | reverse complement strand
CTGAATCACAACAGCTTGGATTATCTGGCCCCCTGAGGCTGTGTCCAAAGAAGATTACAAGTCTAGCTTGTAATATTTGACAAAAGTATTGCTTTTCATGCAGGAAGTGTTTCAGCAGATTTCTGGGTCTGGTGTACGGATGAAGCAGCTATAGACCAGCAGGGGGGTACGCTTTATTCCTGACAGCTGCAATCCTCCTCATTGGTGTGTCTCTTTGATACAACTCATTATCCATCTGGTTATAGAGTGTGGAAGGTTTATGTATAAAAGAAATGTGTAATGCCCCAAGGATTAATCTTTCAGGGTGTAATGAAATCATGTGGCACAGTAGGAAAGTTGTACTGGGAAGCTCGAATCTCTTTATTACGTGGTAAGGACTCAGTGTGGCAGGAAGTAGAAGAGATGAACTATAGCCACAGATAGCCCATGATCATTAAAAACCCTCCACTTTTTACTGTAAGTGTGAAAATTAACTGTAATATTTTGGCCAAATTCCAGTTTCAGTAACTGCAGTGAATTCTGGTTTAGTTCCATTTGCAGTATTAGATGATTCATTAGTCATTTTCACTCCCGTAGAAATGATGGAGAGACAGGTAATATTTTTATAACAGCAAAATTGCCCTACATTGCCCTTCTGTGCTTACGTCCTTTTCTCATAAGGTGGGCCTTGGAGAGTCACTGCTAGGAAAG
>NW_010411264.1:12728-32410 GCF_000710305.1 Buceros rhinoceros silvestris | reverse complement strand
CCTCCTGTGACCTCTAATATGAGCTGGATGGGATCTAATGGTCGCATGTGGAAAATTCTTCCTTGCAAGGATAATGCTTCAGACAAAACACATTTTCATATGGAATTTAGTCCTTAAGTGAAGATAATGCAACAAAATCCAGGATATTTATCATGTGTTAACCATTTTGAATCATTTTATTGTATAAAATATTGGGCTGATTCCCTCTGATATAAATTGGGATAGCTCTGTTGAAGTGGATGTTGAGTTTTCACTGTGAGAGAAGCAGGCCTTGACTGTACATCCTTCATGCAGAGAAGTAACATAGGGTGGTGTGTAGTTCAGTCAATGGAAAAGGTGATGTGGGGGTCCTTGGTTATATCTGTATAATGTGATCCAGGCTATTATGTAATGTCTTACAGACAAAATTTTCTAGCTCTTAATGCTTAGATGTGTATTTTAGGTTCCCAGTGCTACATGCAATGAGGAATCATGTATTTCTAACAAAATATGGCATGTTGCTTTTGCTCTACAAGATAATATATTCTTCCCTCTCCTTTTGATTAGTTTTATTGCAATTATCCTTTGAGATACCATTCTCTGGAGATGGGTTTCTGTTCCAGTAATCTCCTCCAGTTTTGAAATTCACACACTTGTTTCTTTTAGGGAATATGAATCTGGCAATGAAAAAGCGTGAGATGAAAATATCCGTAAGTTCTTTTCTTCTCCTGTTCTGAATATAATGCAGCAATCCTATCCAAGTGGAGAAAATCTATGCAGCAGAGGCCTAGTATTTGCTGCTTCTTGAAAATATATTCATATTTCTTAATACTCTTTAAAGTTAATCTTAAAAGACAACAGATGTATCTACGCTTCCAAACCTCTGCTTACGGAAGTATGTCCCCATCAGAGCTGAGTACTGTCCCCAGTTCCCCAGCCCCTACTGCCTACCTCTTATTGTCTCTAAACAATACAAGATGTTTCTTTAAAATTTCAAAGCTTTTCTCATTCTGACCCATTTTTATTCCCACTCTTCATTTTCACAATAGCATGTAATGAAAAATTTTCTTTTTAATTAAAAAAGAAAGTACTGTGGTAGTGGAAGATTAGCTTTTCCCTGTTCATTTTTGATAATCCTGATCGTACTGAATTGAATCAATAGCAATTCAGTTACTTTATGTTTTCTATAGCTATTATGATTTACACCAGAAGACAATCCTGAAAAATTTCTGTTACATGTATTTTAACAGCATAAACATAGATGTACTAAGCAGTATACTTAACAAGAAATATGAAAGAGGTTTTTGCAGCTCATGCAGTATAGCCTCTTCAGAATTGTTTCAAGAACCTAACGTTCTGCATTACAGGCTAATTTTGGGCTCTATTTTATGTGTGGGAGCCTTGTAATAAGTTAATGGGAGAGCAGTTATTGTATTTCATACAGCATAATGAAAACATACTGAACAGTGAAAAGCTGAAGTGAAATGCAACATTCTACCACCTTGCTTCTTGCTCTGACTCTACTGCCGTATGAGACATAATGGTCAGTAGTATCTAATGCTGCAGTCATGACTGGCTGAACTGATAGAAAGCACAGTGTTCCCCAGGTAAGGGTGTGGAACTCATTCAACATCACCAAGGATATTATTTGTTGGCTTGCCTTCTCTTGTGCTTTATGATGATTTTCATTAATTTCTCTTGTAATTCTGTATTCTTCTTGTGCTCCTCAGAAGTAATGGACCCCATGTTATTGTTTCTTATACTCATGCAAGTCATCTGATTTCTCACAGAATTTCTTCTTCATTTCTGGGAAATATATTCCTGTACCTGGCCTTTTGGGTGTCTTTTTAAACAAAAGTGGGTTTGGCTGCCGTCAGGAACAGTATGCTGAGTGAAATAAGCTATCCCATGAGTCCCGATTCCCATCTGATATTACCTATAGCTTTGCATATTTTTGCCAGACTGTTCAGTTTTCAGCCTTTCCTTGTACTGCTGGGAAAGAAAGCATGTGCATGCCTTTACGTAGATGTCTGCTGGAATACACAGGGAGGAGGGGTTACTCATGTCAGCAGATGTACCTAGGACGACTTCTGAGGGCTTGAATTTTCAGTAGCATTCAGTGGCTTTTGCTGATTTAATCAGTAAATATAGAGCTTGAAAATGCCAGTTTAGTTCCCTTAGTAAGTGGAAAGAACTGCATGTTTCCTCTCTGTTTATAGGATGTGTGCAATTTGTTCTGTTTTATGAATTGGTCGGGAGGTTTTGCTTCTTGCCAAGATAGGAAAAGCTTGTACATCCTTGAGGTAGGGAACAGCAACCAGCGGTTCTCATGAGTATAACAATTTCTCCTCCTTCCAGAATTCATTTGTCTCTTTTTGTCTCTTATGGCAGCATGGCACAATCTAATTTAAGCTCCCTCTACAAAACAATTTGCTGTTCCATTATTCTTTAACTTACAGCAGATATGTAACTCCATTCACATGCAGTATGTGAGAGATTTCTAAATGATACTGTCGTTGACTCTGTTATTATCAGAACAATTTGGGGGATGTCAGAAGACTGTCAAATCTTATGGAATCAAACTGTTCCAAATACATAAGGAGCAGAACCTGCTTATGAATGATTAAACACAGTTCATCAGCAACACTAGCCAAGGAAAAGAAATAGTGTCAGGTCTCCTTACTGTCTCAGGCATTCATATCTGCATGAAGAAGATACTTATTTCCGTCAAGCAGGAGGAAGACATTTCAGCCAATTGGAAAGTCCTCTTCTGTCTCTTGGAAATGCAGTGCCTTACCCACGAAATCACATCAAGGTTTGTGGAAAATACATAGGCAATTGTAGACAACCAAGTACAACTGGGTTGTACTGGCACAAGTCCAATTACTTGACTTTCCTGAGGCTCTTGTCCTTACCAGTCACAAACTTTTATGAAGTTTTTCTAGGTGGCAGCAGCTGCTGGCATTGACCCTCCTGTGTTTGCTTCCAGTTTGTACTTTCTTCTCAGAAGTTCTAGGAATGAGTCATTCCTAGGATTACTGTGCCATCCTCTCTCGCTCATCCCTACCAGATATATAGATACGTGTATGTATGTATGGAGCCACAGACTGTGCACAGACCACACACATAGATTTTTACATACTAAATACAAATACGTCAAAAAGGGACATTTATTGAGAGAACAAATTTTCATGTGTTATCATTTGCATGCATTTGTTGAAAAGAATCACCTCTTACATAATGCTTCTTTCATTGAAGCTTTCTTGATATATTCCTGAGAAAGAAAAAAAATAAACCCAAACTAACCCCCAAACCACCATATCCAGTTTCTTGTATTGAATGGCACTGAATTTGTCCTTAACAGTTAATAATTAAATGTGGCTTATTTTTCCCTCCAAAACTCAGGTGCATCATAGGGCTAGAGAGTCTTCCTGGCCACAGGAACATACTACTTTCACTGTGACCTTCTTGGTCTAAGGAGAGATTTTGTAACTGCTACTCATTTGGAGGTTCCTTATTCCATCTAACACACAGAACTCAACTCAGTCAGCAGAGTCAATTTAGCAGGCCACACTTACTTTACAGGTGTTGGAGAAAAAGAGAAGGTTGTTCAAAGCATTCAATGAAGTTTCCACTCTGAGTTGATCTCTGAACTGGCTCTGTGACTGTATGAGTTGCTCCTAACTTGAGTGGCCTGTATTCAGTGTGCTCTGTAGCTGATTTAATGAAAATGTGAGACAGTTTGTAAAAGTGTGTGCATCTCTAGTTTCTCCTATGCATGTTAGATATGAAGGTTTTAGTTATGCCTGGCATATTATCATGTCAGCAAAAGCAAAAATTGTCCCAAATCCACCTTTAATGGACTGGAGGACTTGTTCAGTGTAAATTGCTCTAGACTTATAAATTTTGTGAGTGATCTGATGGCAGGCTGGAACCTGAAATTATACTGATATCAAGGTATTAGGCATTTAAGTCCTACTCTTTCAGATTTTAGACCACATTCTCATTAGAAGTTGAGTAATTAATGATAACAATAATAATAAAAAGGAGTATTCTGTGCATATGTAACTCAAGGCCACTGAACTATATATGGCTACTTTTATCCATTGGCCCATCAGAAACATGCTTAATCTTTATGAATTCCTAGGAAGAGGATGAAAAACCAGGAAAGAGTTGTATTTGTTTAGAAGCAATGTAGAAATAAAGAAGATCTGAAAAAAAAAAACAACCCAGATTGCAAAAGTTAGTCATAACCAAGTACAAACTGAAATTACAGTAAACCGTGTCACGTGTCACATTTCAGGAAACATCTCACAGAGTCAGTGCATTTATTTTCATATTTATATATACTTGAAAATATGTCTGTAACATCCTTTGACTACACTAAGGATTGTCAACTTAATCTTTTAACCGACTGACACCAAGTGTAGGCAGCAGTTATTATTATAACTGCTACTAGATCATTTTCTTTGTTCTTCAATAAGGAAATCCTAAACATAATGTCATGGTCAGATGTCAGTTGCCTGACCTGCAGAGCCAACTTTTGGTACTACACTTTCTCATTGGCTTCCTCTCTAAAGATTATTGATGTACTTGATATGTCTGTAACAAGAAAATTGTTTTCATTAACAAGTATAAGGTCAGATTTACTTAATTCGTTTTCTGTTGTTATCAGAAGGATGCTTGTTGTATCCTGTACATCTTAATTTCCTTACTAGATCAGGTGTAAATTACATTCTTTTTATTATGTTGAGCATTGAAATCCTGGTTGACAACTACCATCCTGGAGGAGGAACCAAGTCTGATCAACAGTACCTGGTAGTTCATTCTTACCTCTTTCTTTCTGTGCCCCACGAGCAACAGGACATTTGTTCTCAGTTTACAATAGTCAGAAAACTATGCCCGGTATGCTAGCGTGACTTGTTATCTTTTAAATTACTGGCATCATGGAAACCTTTTACACTCATGTAGATTGTATTGTACCCCATAAAATATAACACATCATTTATTAAAATATTGCATGAGTTATTTTTGAAAAAAACATTGACTTACAGCTGGAGGAAAAATATTTGGAGATTCGGTGGTCTTTGTTCCTACCACAAAACACTACTTACTATTCTTGTTCTTTTTTTTTTTTTTAGATAGGGTGTTGCTGTATATTTGCTCAACTAGTACTGAAAGGAGAAAATTTACTAGCTACCGCTTCCAAAACACCACCATCATTAATTTATTTGAAGTTCAAACAGAGTTTTAATGTCAATGTTTGCAGGAATCAATCACTAGCCCTGCTTTAAATTTTTCAGTCATAGAGACTAATTTCACATTAAAATGTATGAAAGGCGTGGAATCATCTTGTACTCGTCTTGGTTTCATGTGCTGGCTGTGTATTGTTATTAGTAATAAAACATCACCATTGATCTGGGGGATGTCTAAGTTTTCAGTTCAAGTTTGGAAATGGAGAGGAAATGTTGGGTTGCAAAATATAAGATAGAATTTAAATGATCTCTATGCTTTTCTCAAAGTTTACTACATCTGTGTGTGTGGAGCAGTCAAAGTGAAAGATTGTGAATTTCTTAACACTTTGCTTAGCACTGATGTGCATTTGATTTAAAGGAATTGGATCTGAGGACATGTGCATGAAATGAGAAGCTTCAGAGAAACTGCAGAAGCATCTGTGTATATAACTATGTTTTCTATTGATAACAAAGAGGTTTTTATATTTGATAAAACGAAAAAAAAAAAACCAAAACAAAACAAAAGCAAACCCCAAACCATCCCAGAGTTACCATCCAGTTTCTAAGAAAAGTTGTACATCAATTCTACACTCTGTCAGCAGTGTAATATCAAAATTGGGACTCATCAGAAGCACATGATCTTCCATCTGCCTATCTCTTCCACAGAGAGTGGCCTTTCAGGCTTACTGCTAAATGGAAGTGTTCAAAGTTTGTAACGCATGTAATATCTGCATCTGTATCTTCTCTGATCCTTGTGATTTCAGGTTGTCCACACACTGTCTTACTTCAGCTCTGTTGTGTTGTTTTGAGGGACATAGCCATAGATAGATACACTTCAGGCACAGGTCTGTTCTATTCTTGTAGAAGGGGAAGACTGGAAAGTGAGAGATACCTCCCTTAAGCAGTGAGGAAGGATGTGTGGAAGTGGGGAAAACAAATGAGAGTAGTCGAAGGATGAACAGAATCGGGCTTTGAAGAGAGTTAGAATGTGGTAAAAGATGCATGGGTGACATACAATGAAAGAAAGTGATGAAAGAAGAGAGTGAATTGTTTGAAAAATAGGGAGTCTGCAGTTTGACTTGAGTTGAATATGTAAGACTTCAGAGAAACATTCAGCAGCAAACATTTTGCTTGCTTTAAAAATTGATGCGCCTTGCTTCAACTGACTAGTCAGACTTATGAAACCTGTCAGTCCCTGTTCTAATATAATAAGCAGTGATTTAACCAAAAAACCCAAATTTTTAATAAAAATCAAGGGGACAAGGCTTCCATGTTCAGGAAGGTAATGGTCTTCCACATTTGGGCTCATCCAAGGAAGGGAAACAGGCCTGTAATCACATCAGCCTCAGACAAAGAAGAGAAGTTTGGGGAAATTACCCTGTTGTCTCACCTGGAGCTCAGGAGAATGAGTCTCAGGAAGACTCGGCTTTCCTGTGTGGTTTCCGTGCAAGATCTCTTGGAAGAGGCTTATTAAATTCAGACACCACTTCTGGATAAAATCTGAAAGTTTCTGAATTAAAAATGTTTGCAGGATATCAGTGGTATCTGGGGGAACTGTCTCTTCAGAGACACACTGTTACTGTACTCCAACTGATGCATTACAGCCAATGTTAGACTGGTGTGACAGTATCATCTAAGGCAACCCCTTAAAGGCACACCTTTAATGTTGGTTACAGTGGAGTCTAGGTGGTCCCGTTCCTTGGAATGGAATCTCTGAATTTCTCTGAATTCATATGTTTTGGAAGGACATTTAAGCTTCTGGTTCTGCCTGATGTGATTGGTGCTCTAATATCTTAAAGAAAGATGCTCTTCTTTTTTCTTTTATTTCATTTTGGGCTGTCAAGTAATATAAGTCCTTCTTCACACCTTCTAGTGTTTGGTAAATTGCAGATCTGGGCAAATGCTGCTAAAAAGTCACTATTCCTCATTTGAACTTTCTTTTTAAAGGTAAAAAATTAGAAAAAATACTAACTTAATATACAGAGCTCAAAATAAATTACAAAATCAAAACATGAATTAAAAATGTATCTGTATATTTTTTCCTTTTTCCAATGTGCACATGGAAAATCTTCTCCAAGTCCCAACAATTCCATGATGACCAGATATTGTAGATTGTGTTTGTGTTTTATGGCTTTGGCAGGGACTTTATCACTGGAAGGAATGGAGCATAATGGGTTGTTTGTAATTTTTTAACTGAAGCTTGACTTGCATTTGCTTATAAAAATTAGTGAAAATTATCCTCTTAAGTTTGTGACTTAAAAATTAGCTTCTACATCTCTAAAAACTTACCTCACAGGTGGGGCATGAAATGGGCTTTTTAGTCTTTCTTGGACTAAGCTGATGACTTATTGGTGAAAAATCCTCTTTCTCTTTACTGAAAAGATTGAGGTAGCCAGTCTACCCTGCTCCGGAGGGCTGAAAGTTTGTGAGCAGCTGTACGAGCAGTCCTTTCTGATTCTGTGATTTGGAATGACTAGTCGTTAAGTCAAGAAAGGACCTCAGAAAATCACCAGTTCCAGCTGTCTATCTCAATGGGATAAATATTCATCAAGTAAATGGAGGAAAAGTAGTATGTACAAGATAATCCTGAAGATTCTTGTGTTTAATGTTACTACGATTTACTTCCAAGCAAGATAGGGCCTTTATTTCCTCTTTTACCAAAGCTAGAGTTTCTTCACTGCTTTGTCATGGTAGTCACAGGGCCATATCTACTGGACTTTTTCAGAAAGTTGTGCCATGGAGAGGACAAATTATAGTTTGTCGTTTTTTTGATAGACTCGAGAAACTTTTGGGGCCAGAGATCCACGCAGCTTTTTCTGCAAGAATTGCTTGAATTTCTCTTCTGTGTAATACAGTAAAACTGTAATACAGAAACTGAAAAACAATAGCCAGCATGGCTTGATGTACCATAGCACAACCTAAACCAACTCACCTTTGGCAGGAAAACATTAGTTTTTCATAATACAGTATTTTATGATTAACCGTGACATAGAAAAGACAGTAATACTGTCAATCAATGTTAATTCAAGGCTAGGCTTCTGCTGGATTTTAAAACAAATGTACCAGGTATCAATGGTAGTAGCATGGCTTTCTAACAACAACAAAAATTGTTTAAAAAGATGTTGTTTTCCACCAGTTGTCAACTGCCTTGTAGTGAAAATGTACATCTATCTCAGAACATAACACTCAAGCCTTCTGTTTCAAACCTGGCAGTCAATTTCTTTTGCCCTTGAAAATGTTTCTGGCATATATATCTGTTGATCTTGAGGCTTGTCTGCACGTCACAGAAGATGCGTGTTTGCAGTGGAGTAGTTAATTTCTGGTTAGTTTTGAAAATGAGTTGTGGCAAAGAAAATTTAAGAAAATGTACCGAATTGTAGAAGGATTCTAGCAAGACTTGATGTTGTTTAGTGAGTAGCAATTTATCCAGAATGTAATATCCCACTCCAAAAATGTCTATATGGGGGTTTAATTTGCGTGAATACCTTTCTGCAGACAATCTCTTAAACATATATAGGGCTCATCCACCCATGATATCTGAGCACTGTACAATTCCTCTGTGATATGGTGAAGTGCTGTTATTATAATTTCAGACATGGTAACAAGGCACAAAGGATTCTATTTAGAAAGATATTGGCACATTCCATGAAGACAACAGGGTGTTGTTATAACTCTTTCTGAAACAGTATTTTCTATCTAAATATTTCAAATGTTTGTCCCACCCCCACTCACTCCAATCTCATGCTTTTCCAGGAACCTGTCTTCGCTTTCAGTATGATTATGTGTAAATAAGATGCTGGGATTTCTCTACACTGCCCTTGTCAAATGCAAATATGAACCCACTCTTAAGACCAAGATTGCCCACTGTTCAAAATGTAAAGAGTAGTCTGTTTCTCACGCTATCTCAGCCCCTGCTCTGGAGATAACTGAAAGCCCAGAGACTTTCACTGACATAATATAGATAAAGAATTTGCTCAAGCCATCTAAATGATCCAACATAAAGATAACTATATATACTACGGTTTTGTCCACCTCAAAATATCCTGATATCAGCTCTTTTAAGTCCTAATTTGGACATCCAGTCTTCACTTCATTGTACCCAAGACATGCAAGAAGTATGCATTTCAGGAATTTTAATCTGCTGTAAGTTTTCCTGTCATCAAGCTAGGACTCTGTTCACTGAAATACCTTTCCACTTGAAAAGCAGACTTTTTGTCTACTAGATATCTGAAGATATTTTTGGGTATTAAGGCAATAATAAAAGCTAAAAACACAGCAAGTGAAACAGATACTCTCCAAATTATTTTTTTCCTTTCCTTTCCCCTTCTTCTCCAAGCTGCTTGTAGTTCAGCAAACAGAAGTATCTTTACAGGAAAGTCTATAATCACTAGCCTAAAAATATGAATATGGAAGTGTGTTTATTTTTCTTGAAAACTATGGATGTAGCAGTTATGGCAGATTAATTAATGTTGGATATCCTTCTCTTTACGTGAAGGTGAGGATTGTGAGTGATTTTCTTTTAGGAAAAAAAAAGTTGCTGTTGGGCTTCAGGAATAAACAACAAAGAGGCACATAAACTTCATGGCATTGGAGATAGAGTTTATTTGGTTTCTCTTTGCTGCATTTTTCCAAATGGTTTTTTCAGCATCAGGGAAGACCAGGCTCTGCTTTGTTTTGAAAGCTTGGCTGTTCCATCTCCCCGTCTCAAAGGCAGAAAGTTGAACTGCCTGTTAGCCCAGTTGTCAGCACAGGCCATCAGGTAGAACTGTAAACGGTAAAAGATAATCAACAGGAGATGCTTTAGCAAAATTCATTTCAGACAAGTCTCAGCAGTGACATTTAAAACTAGCAGACATTAAGATAAAATCAACTGCATGTATTAGCTATAGAATTAGTCATTAACATTTAAATGTAGCCAGGAGGCAGCAATGAGAAGATGTCCTGCTGGCAAGAGCCATAGGACATATATAATCCTCCAGAGTGAAAGCTCTTAATTGACAGGGATGTAGGGCAGACTAAGGGGACTGGGAGGTGAACATCATCCCCAGCTGATGTTCGTGTGTAGATCTACCAGAGAATCCTTTGCAGTAATGTAAGATCTGCTTTAACTGTACGGCTAAGCTTTTGTATAGATTGTTGCATTCTGACATTTGGGCCGTTGATATCACATAGATGGTGTGCAGGGAGGGAATGCTCCCTTTAGAAATTACACAAGGAAGCAAAGCAGAATACATACATGCCTTCACATTTCATCTCCTTGTTTTTCTTTGTCCAGGAATCCTTAGGTCGTATCATCCTCACTTCCCCACGCTACTGCTATTATAACAAGTTTATGCTAGCTTCTCATTTCTACTCTACAGGCATCCGAATAGTTGCAAAAGAACTGTAGAACATTTTATGATATGAAGCATTCTGTTTTATACAAATGAGTTAATTCAAGGAAAAAATGAGCCACTAGTGATAGTATAGTTAGTATAGTTGATATAGTATACTTGTGTTTCTAGACTGACAATTTTCATCTCTTTGGTGTATCAAGGCTAGTATATGTTAAGAAGTTGCATTAAGATCTTTGAAGGAGAAACACTATAATAGCAAATAGCACCTGTGATAGAGAGAAGGCCGTGTGCCTGAAACAGTAAGGGGTTTGCTTTTAGCAAACTTTTCTGTAGCATGAGAAACAAATTAATTCTATTTTCTGACAAGAGATGTTTGTCCAGATTAGAAGCTAGTGTCTGGGGCTTATTCTGATTTCAGTTAATTCAGAATTTAATTAGTTCATTAAGTTTTTAGACAGAAGGATAATACAGCCATGAAATTAGACTGACGTGTAATTTTCTGATGATAAATTTATCACAGAATCTAAAGCCAAAAATTAGTTTTTATGGCTTGCTAAAGCTGATGTGTACAATGGTTGACTCATACTAAGAGAACAGAACAACTGGAATAGAACAGGTGAAATGTAAATGAAGTGCTTCATTTAAAACTCCTTGTTAATATTTACTTTGTAGATCTATGGAGAAAAATGTCAGACATCTGAAATAGCATTTCATTTTTACCTGATCTTAACTTATTTATCTCTCTTCTGTTTTTTCTTATCACAACTTCCATACCTATTAGCTCTGAGGTTTACCAGATTAAGCCATGTGAACATTGATTTGATAACTGGTTATCAAAGTTAATATGGAAGCAGAGTAAGCTGGTTTGCAGATCTGCTTTTATGAATGACAGAATTAATATAATTGTAGAATGGTAAACAGTGTTAACTGAGTCTCTGAGCAAAATCTGTCTCTGCTGGGCGTGAGAGTTGCCATTTTCTAATACTGGTTTGGTCCTGAAAAACTGAAGTGATCATTCTTCAAAGATTCTCATCTTCCTAGAATTTGGAGGTAAAGGTTGAGTTTTTTTTTACTTGAGACCCCAGTATATATGTATCTATATCTAAACTACCACACTCATATATATACACACATATATATATATTTGTAGTGGATTTTAATAATTTTCTCTCACAACATAGAAGATTACTTATTGGCTGAAGGTTCCAGAATGTGCAGCAAAAATTTATTTGATTAGATCTTTTGTCAATAATTTATTTGCAACTGGATTGAAGTAGCTGGATATGTCTTTCTTTCTCCCTACTCAGTCTCACATCCAGTGTATAGCAGAAACAAAACCCTGAAGCATCTGCTGTTGTTATTGGGTTTTTTATTCTCTTGTGACAAGGAATTTTATATATTCCTTTTATATTCCTGAATTGGAGCTAATAGGGCCCATTTGTTCTGTCTGCCAAGTGAGTCAGCAGTATAACTCTGCATTTCTAAGTAAGGTCATAACGAAAAAAAAACCCACTGTGAGTCCTTTAAATATTTTGTAAAGCGCTTGCTAATAGAGAAGATTTTTGACTGCTTTAAAATATTTTTGATGTAATCAACATAAAATTGTGGCATTTATTTGAGCTATGTTTATAGAATGATCTTTTTCATAATGTTTGTCCAATTCATCAGCTTAGCATTATTGCTTACGTTTTCAAACCAGTAAGGGGTGTACAAAGAAGTCAGGTGACCTGCTGGAGGTGAGAAGGGAAATGTATGGGACAACTGGGAGTAGACCTTAAATCTCCTTACTCCTATTTCTGTATTTTGCCCTGAAGACCATTTTTGTGTGTATGAAACTGTTGGGAAAAATAAGGCTGTTTCCCTGCTGGTGTGATTTCATGAGATATGTGTACTAAACCCTGAGTCTGTTAGAATTACAGCAGATAATATAAGGAAACTGTAATTAAATGAACAATATACACAGAAAGCTAGACTAATTATTGTATGTTCTCTGGAAATGGCTGAGCAAAGGAAAAGAATGAAAGATGTAGATAAGCATTTTTTTATATAAAAAGGAGGTAGGTTTATTAGTTTAGTGAACAGCATAAAATAAACGCTATGCAAAATTAATTCTTTATGAGCCACTTTTTCAGTATGCCTATAGCCATCTTCCAAGATGGTTTATAAAAAAGCTAAAGTCTAATTCGTGCTGCCATAATGATCTCTTGTGCTTAAGTGGACTCCTACCACAGAAATGACCACAAAAATACTCTATAAAGTGGATGCTCGTGCACTTCAACTGAGGTAGGTGCCCAAGTCTCAGCTGATAGAAATCATCACACTTCTGAGGACATCAATGGAGATAGACCCATGTACAATACCTGGTTGTTTGGCACATGGTGTACACTCTGTGGACTGTACAGGCAATATCCCTTCTCATAAAGTATACTGGACATATGAAGATCTAGATCTTAAATAATCAGTTCTTGGACCAATAGGAAATAGATCATTGTGTACTTGTCAGTCTAGACTCTAGTTCTAATCATCCGCTTTACAGTGCATCATCTCTGTTATCCTGACAAGGCCCACTCGTCATCTTTTTTGACATTGTTCAGAAGTTGGTAAGGTAGTTTAGAGATGTTAAGAGCAGAAAGCTCTTCAGAGTGACAGATGAGGTCACACATGGATTGAACTGACTTTCAGATACGAATGACTGCAGTGAATAAATGACATCGTGATAAAATGATGGGATTTGAGTGTCATTCCTGTGTGTAAAATCCATATTTAGAAAAATGTAACTTAAAGGTGTTTCTCTTCTAAATATGCCAAACAATTTAGATTTTTATCTTCTTTATTAGAACTGGGTTTTGCCCTCATGTAAGTCTCATCTGTCGATTTGGGTAACCTCACACATCCTTATGAGGTAGTTAATTGAGTCCTCTAGAAACAGAGCTGTACATCCTCAGATTCTTAAAAACTCTTCTCATCACCAAAATATTTGGTGGCTATACCTAACAAAAGTAATATCTCTATACTAACCTTTTTAAAGGCATCATAATGCTGGATAAGAGGATTGATTGTGACAGTAATTTTAAAAGTTTTATGGCTTATGCTGGCATAAGCAGCAGTCCCACCAAAATAATAGTGCTATTGTTTTAGGTAGAGAGGAAGTCATTACCTAAACAGTTGAGACAAGCAATTTCCTTCTTTCTGTTGCCTCTTGCCACCCAGCTGGCCTTACTGTACAAAATAGAAAGCAAGCAAAAACCCCTTACTTTTAGTACTGTAGTTTCTTCCGTAGTCTGTTTCTGCAGATAAATGAATAAAGAATACACTCTCGATCCTGAGCTACATTGCGTTGCAGATGCTTTCAGGCTTGGAGTATGTCAGTCAACCACACTTTACGTTGACTATGTTAGAAGCAGATAATAAAAACTAATGCATGTGATATTTTCTAAAGTAGCCAAATATCAGAATTCCTGATCTTCAAGAGATTTCCTGGTTCATCAAATTTTATTTTTGTGGTGTCTAAGCAGCAAACCAAATGGAGCGTAAATGAAAAATGAATCTAATTTTTCATTAGAAAATTGGAGAATACTGGAAAAAAGTTACATTGTCCTTTTCAGAGTACATTGTCATGAAAATTACAAAATACATTCTCTTTATATCCCCGGCTCTACTTTAAATGTTCTGTTCAGAAATCCCCTAGAAATTTTCTACAAACATATATTAAAACACTGTAGAAAAAGCTATTATCTTATTAACACTTTCAAATGGCATGTGGCTTCATTAGAAAATGTCCAAGTCCTTCAACAATTTTGTTTCACTTTTTGGCTTTCTGAATTGAGTAGTTCAAATATCATAGATATTTGACAGTCAAAGTAATTATACAGGCTGTGATCTATCTATATGAAAAAGGTTTCAGATTCTCATTTTTTAGAAGTAGGTTATTTTTACATATGCTTTGCAGTTAAGCTTGTAGGCAAGAACAAACATTCTACAAACACAGAACAGGATAAAAATACTATTTCTGGACTAAAATGACGTGGGAGCATTAGGAATGGGGGGTGGGGTGGGTTATGTTGCATGAGTAGTCTCATATACTATCCTGTAGTTCATGGAGTACACAATAAATACACTGTATGAAGGACATAGCAGATAAAGACCCTTATTTCCCAAAGAGGGAAAATACACCAAAGACTGATCAAGTTTCAGCTGATGCAAATAATTAAAATACAACCATCAACATTCTGTCCAGTAAAAACTATCTTTTTTTTTTCCTTCGGCTTTATTTAATTGACTTAATAATATGAATGTTTTTATTTATATACACACACACACGTATCCTCAGACGGTCATAGAGTCCTTATATTTTCTTATTATTATGTACCTGATTGTGCTTTTAAGTTGGGCAATGAACAGTATTACACCTCCAGAAAAGAGTCTAAGCGTTCTTTGCTCAGTAGGCTTAAACCCCTTAGCCTGGGTATGGAGGAGTTTAGAAAATATCTACGCAGTTGCAGGAAGCAGCTTCAGCAGCAATGTCTTGACTCAGTGAAGGAAAATCAAAATGCTTAAAAGTCCTTAAAAATCTTTTGCAAGAATATTGTGATGATGGACTTCTGGCACTTCGCATATACTGCAGAAGGCTAAGTACCAGCATCAATTTTGAAAATGATCCTTGGGAACAAAAGACATTATGATTTTAGATTATGCCTTTTTTATTGCATAACTACTGAAAATGTATTTTTCATTGCACTTCAGGTCTATAAGATACTTAGTCAGTCCAGTTCGGAGACTTTTTTATTTATTAAGTTATTGTTACCCTGATGGGACCTAGCACGTGCTTACTTTTTTTAAGATGTGTAGCTACCATATTTAACGTGTAGTAGAAATTCTTTTCTTTTACGACCCCTGGAATTCTGTTCAGTCCTGACTTTTGTTTTGTTTTGTTTTGTTTTAATACTTCTTAACTGTAAACTCTTACTGAAAACAGGCTTCTGCCATAGTTGGGTTATACTGCAGTCAGACAGAATAACAAAATCAGAAACTTGACCAAGACATTTTTAAATTTTAAATAAATGTGCTGTTCTTAAAAAATTACATGACATGAGTTTGAAGTCAGGAACATCATAAGAATAAATGGGGAGTTTAAGCAAAACTAATTTATGTCCAGATTGAAATTTTCAAGAATGGAAGGTGCTTAGGGGCCAAATCTCAGAATTTCCAGAAAAGCTTTAATAAATAGTCAAAAAGGCAAAAAAAAAAAAAAAAAAAAAAAAAAAAAAAAAAAAAAAAAAAAAAAGAAAGAAAAAAAGGGGAAAATAGGCAACTCAGACAACACTTCTGTCGGTTTGTAGTTAAAGTATGCTTCGAGACTGACTGAAGGTGAAACTTTTGATTGATCTGATTCACTGAAACTAGAAAGGTTCCTGAGATTCAGATCTGTATTTTCCCAACTTGTCTGCGTGCTGACATCATAAACTAAATTGGGATATTGCATTGCAGTACTCAGGCAGACAGAGGTCCCCTGCTGCCCTGTCTGGGCACTGTGAGAACAAATGGCTTCTAGCAATGCACAGGGAGGCAGGGAAAGAATGCCAAGGCAACAAAAAAAATAAATACTTTCTCTAGCTAGTCTTGTTCAGTGTGTGTTTGCATGTTCTGTCCTGTTATTCAAGCAGTTCTAAGCTCCTGTTTAACAAAAATTCTTTAGGCAAGCTCTGCTGCTCTGCACTGCTGTTTCGACAGGCAGCTCGGACCGTGATGGGCCCAAGACCTGCATTTCCGAAAGCCCTGTGCTAGTCATGGCCCAGGCCATTTTGGTTTCCTACCAGTGTCCACAAACATCTGTTTGGCAGAATATTCCTGTAGCTGAATGCTCTAGCTGCTGTCTGTGCAGCGTATAACACAATAGGAATACATGCCTGGTTTGGGTTTTCCTAACACTGTAGCACCTGTAAGTATTTTGCAAACTTTCTATTTTAAAAAGCATATAGATCTTTAAACATAAGACAGTCAGGATACTGACACACCTAAATACCTCTGAAGATCATGGTCTTCGAAGTTTTCCATGGATAGCCTGAATGATTTAAGGTTTTAATTCCTAAGATACTTTTGAGGATTTAATTTAAGCTTTGTCATCACAAGTAGAAAATTTCACAATTGCTTATTAAAATTGGGGTGTATGTGTTATGGCTTAGGCCAAAGGCTGTGTTTATAAAGGCATCAAGAGAATTTTGGAAATTCTGTACTTTCGTGATTTTTCAAAGTGGCTTTCAAGCTTTCACAAGTAGATACTTTGGAAAATATCACTAACCTATTACTTAACAAATTTATACGGGACTGACCACCTATGTCTCTACTTCTACATACCTCTACAATGGGTTCTCTCATGACCAAAGCAGAAGAAGCTGGAGTGATGTTTTTTGAACACCATGACATGATAAACAGTTCACTGGATAAAGTTTACATTTGCAGCTCATCCAATAATAGGTGTTTTGGGAGAAGGGAATGCTAACAAAGCACAGAAATGAGTTTAGTTCTAGTATGTTTGTTTCAGCTCAGAATTATTCTTGCCTATTCTCGGCACACTGTTTTCAAGAGAAGTTAGGCTTCAATGTTGTTGTATTTCCAGCTTTAACTAATTTTTCATTGTTCAGATAGTTAAACCTTCAGAGCTCCAGCAGAGCTGCAACTAACAGGTATCTTGGGATGCTGTGAATCCAAATGTTGACATTTTGTAGGAAAGCTTGTTAGAGCATTTGCCAGAAAACGAAATCCTGTAGCATTTTAAACTAGCTGACTGCTCTTAAACACCTTTGGCAGTTATACCATTCCTTGCAAACATTTTCGGAGTTGGATGGGGATCATACTGCAGTGGCCAGACAATCTGTCCACCGAACGCCCTTGTTTTGAAGATGCTGGATAGCTGTTTACTAGCAGTGAAGTGCATGGGTGACTGAGTAGATTCCTCACTGCCAATTAAAGTGACTGAAAGTCACATAGCTAGAACTGCATAAAATAATCTGGATGACACTATGGCAGCGTTGTGTGCTTCCCTGGCATTTTTCATTTCAGAATGTAATAATAATCGATAGGTTAATCAGAGGTAATTTCCAAGAAATTAATACCTTGAGCAGGCAGGAATACATTTTTATTCATATTATACTAATATCCACATCTAATGTGGTCCCTGTCACACCTGGAGCTCTGCAAACCATGAAAATGTCATGTTGTGCTAAAAACTAATATATTCGATAAAGAGAAAGACAAGCTTTTAGGATAAGAACATGGTTTAAGTAATATCTATCCATTCAAACTGATCAGAAAATAATTTGCACCTTAGGGGAATACCTGGTATCGTGATATGCATTTTCATGCAAATTAATAATTTTTTTTAATACAGAAAATTGTTAATTATTAAAGTTTTGAGGAAGAAGCAGAAAACTGAAACATATGATGGCTCCCTTTGTTTTGGAAGCTCCCTTAGCTGAAATTCAGTGTTTCAATATTAAAGCAGAGGTTTGGACCAAAAAATGTGTGCCTTTTTTTCCCCCAGAAGTGCCAATTAATGATGAAACATTTTATTTGAATTAACATATTATAATAAAAGATTCTTGTTAGAACTGTTCCATTTTGAAATGTAAATTTGAGTTGTTGGGTTTTTTTAAATCCTCATTTCAGCATAAGTGTATTTCAAACTTTTCACCACATATATCAATGGTTATTACAAAAATCTCTGAGAGATTCCAACTCAATATTTAGGAGAAATGCAATAATGAACCTCAAAAAGAGACAAGCATTGGAAACAGCAAAATGGGATATAGAAAAGTAATGGTAGAAACATAGACCTTCTTCCACACTCAGTGACTTCAGAATTCTGCTTGCAAATGTTAACTCCTTCGTTTATTCAACACATCTTTCACTTAATTTCACATAAATGAGTTAGTTCACTCGTGTTTGTTCTTTTAGATTAACTTAGGTGTGAGGCACCTCTGGAGGTCATCTAGGCCAATCTGCTAATGCAGGTCGAAATTAGAAGACAAAACAGCTTCCTCAAGGATGTTTGCTCTTTTCTTGTTCTTACTATTGTGGAAGAAACAAAGATATTAAGGAATGAACCAGATCCGAAGTAAATGTGGTCAGAGACAATACACTGTATTGGGTATAAATTGGGTATAAATCCTTTTTTGGCAAGGGTCTTTAGTACTTTCCATTCAGATAGATCTGAGGAAAAGTATAGATAGCACATGGCAGTCAGACATATAGGAGGGCAATAGGTGTAAACAAGACAGTGTTGAACAGTTATAGATAGTAATCATAGCCCAATAACGGCCACCTTAATTTTAGGGATTAGGATTGCAACTATTTTATACAGTTGTTTTTGGTTTGGTTGGGTTTTTTTTTTTTTTAGAAATGATTGTCTTCTTTCCATGACTTTTGCAGTTTAAAGCCAACCCTTAAAAAACTGACAGGTGGATGATTCTCAAGTTATTATTTATTTCTGTGGTGGGTGCAGTTTTAGAAGTTTCGTCCATTCTGAAAGAGATTATCTGTATTGCCAAATTCATAGTGTTCATTGTTCCTGTCCCCAGACGTGACCTCCATAGCATTCCATTTTTCATACGTAAACCTTTTTAGCACTCAAACTGAGTACTCAAAAATGGAGGTTTCAGAAAATATTCAGATAGTATATTGACAGACAACTCGTTCCTCCTGAATGAATCCAGCCTCCCCTTGGCATTGATGATCTCTCTTCATGGTGGTGGGGCTTCAGAGAGAGGAGAAAACAGCGACCTGTCAGCTTCTAGACTGTCTGTTCTGGTATCTTCCTGTTGTCAAAACTGTCCAAAACAAAATTTGTGTAAAGTGGGTTCATGCTTTAATTGTTAAAATGATAATACATGTATTTGTATTTTAAAGATCTGCTTTTGTGATCTTTATTTCCACATCTTTTGGGTGATTCTGGGAAATTTATATTAAAGAAGAAAGCAGAAGACATCTATAGAATTCATGAAAACATTAAAAAAAATGTAGCGAGGCAAAGTAACAAAGAGATGAGACTGATTGAACTGGAAATGTCTTTGTCTCTCTCATTCCCCTCTCTCCCCCCCACTCCCCCCCCCCCCCCAAACACAAACACACAACCAAC
>NW_010411264.1:0-12670 GCF_000710305.1 Buceros rhinoceros silvestris | reverse complement strand
TGAACTGGAAATGTCTTTGTCCCTCCCCTTCCCCCCCCCCCCCCCCAACCCCCCCCCCCCCCAAAAAAAAAAAACCAAACCCAAACCAAACCCAAACCAGACACTTTTTATCCAGTATGGAGTGTTTGGGTGATAAAAAAAATGCGGAATGGGCATACTTTGAAGTGACAAATGCGTCTTTCCTGGCTGGTAATGACCCATGGTCTGATGAAACAGACAAATTTACATGTGATGGTTAAGGAAAGCATTACATTCTTATTTTGGAGCTAATGGAAGTCCATAGAGGTTCTGAATGTTAAAACACTTATTTATTAATGTCTTGTAGTACAAATTGCCTTTCTGGCTATAGAGAGCACATTTACATGCTGATTACTCATAAAACCTTTTCTCTTTGGCTATAGTTTCTAATAAGCATTGGCGTTATGTAGTTCGTTGGTCTGAAATCACATAAAATCTGGAGTGGATTATTTTGTTCATTGGGCTGGAGTCACCTGAACTGTAAAGTGGATTATGTAGTTCGCTGGACTGGAAGCGGTGCATTGGGTTGCTATTGAATCCTGTTGAATCCTGTTCAATCCTGTTGAATCCTATTACTCTCTGAACTCCAGGCAGGTCCCTGGAATTTCTGTCAGAAGAACCCACTCTTCTTTGTTCAGTTAATTCAATCTTTAGCTGTTCCTAAGCAGTTAAGAGAGTCTTATTTAATCTGGACAAGAGTGGATACAGCTGTATGTCAGTAAATACTCTCTGATGAAAGTGGGAAGTGCATTAGAACTTGCTAATAATTTTAATTGAGGTGAAAAATCCAATCAGTTATTTAGTGGCTGGAGTTCTCCAATTAAGTCTTCCTTTCATCTGACTTGCACCTGGTTAGATTAAGCACATCTTGTGACATTTAAACACCCAAGGAACATGGTGATTATTAGCACTCCAGTAGAACCTAAAGGAGACTGATTTGTAATCCGTCCCTGCCCCCAAGAAAATACAAGCAGAGTTTGGTAACTAAGAAGTCATGACAGAGGAAAAACTGCCCAAGGACTATATTTCCTTGGAGCAATTTTAGGACTTCCAGGTTAAACTCTCTCAGAAGACATTCTGTATTTAATTATAATTCAGCTGGGGTTTTTATGCAATACTGTAACTAATTTGGCCCATCAGTTCAGTTTTAAATTAGAATAAACGAATTGAGATGGAGTAGTCAAGTAAGGTGAGAAGAGAAAAAAAGCTTTCCACTTTCAGCTACAGATGTGACAAGGGAGAATGCTGGGAAGCTGATCTTAAATGAGTGGTCATTGATATAAAAGAGATGAGAGTAATTCTGTGAAAGTGGCTGGAATACTGCCAGAAATTGTATTATGAAATACAAGGATTTATGTCTAATTGATGTATGACTTCATTCTTACTGGAGTGCTGTTGAGAAGATGTAACTTGGTTATCATGAAGAGCTTTAGAAATCATTAAACAGTCTGGTTTTTTTATTGACTCTTAAAGAACACCACAATATTCCAGAGAAACTTCTGGAGACAGAGTTTAAATGCCCCTGTGTCAGATATATCCATCCCTTCATAACACAGTAACATAGTTTGAACAAAAACCACACCTTGCACTGATATCCATCTCCTGGCATATCCAAACATCCACTGAAGTGAAGAAATCTATGACTCAGATTAGTTCTGCTTTTGCACAGTCTTCTATGGCTAAGGATGAACAACATCTGTAAATTCTAATGCTTATGTAGACACAAAAATAGATAGTTGTATTTGTTCAAGCCGGTGGAACCTGATAAAATTTACCCTGAGGTACTTGAAGAATTAGAAGCAATCTCTAAAATGTTGCAGAGAATTCATGAAGGATGGGTGGAGGCCCAGAAAGAGAAGAGGGAGTTATATTACAATGGAGAGTAATAAAATCACAAAAGCCTTTGAACTAGGAGTACAGTTTCATGGGACTGTACCGTGCATTCTGGGGTAGCACTAGTGAGCGGCTTTCTGCAGTTCAAAGCAGGTGAAGCAGATGCAGCCATGTACTGTTTGGGAATCAACTGAAGAGTCTGAAGTGGTCTGAAGATTTGGGACAAGTCTGTAGCTTGATGCTAGGTCTGAGTTGATTCTAAGCAACAGGTTGTTGTGAGCCTGCTTGTTTGGGACATGTTTGTGAATATTCATTTGGCTACCAAAACACTGCTATGATAGTCGTTCAGATAGAAAAAGCTGTTGTCTCCCACCACGCAGGAAATAGTTAAAGTGTCTAATAGGCATCTATTGTAGAAATTCTGTAGAAATTCATTCGCTTGGAGCTGATTGAAAGGACCTAGGACCTAGAAAACACCAATACCTTTGCACTGTGGCAATTGGAATGTTTAAAGGATAACCGATAGTGAGGGTTTTAGGCATTTGCATTGCTCCCATAAATCCTACTTATATACCTTACGGAGATGAAAAACCTGTTCAAGAATATATCACCCTTGGCTAAATGCAATAAAATGTATTGTATGTGCAGCTTGCAACAGAACTGAGAAGGAAAATGTGGAAAACGTACGTTCAGGCTGCAATAGCCTGAGGGTTTTCTGAAGAGCTGTGATACAACCTTACAAAGAGGAGCCTACTGGGGCTATTGCTAGACTGGCTCTGATTGAACACAGGGTTATTTTCTACCACCCGTCAATGAACTTCAGGATAAAGTACCTGAAAGGGACCCTGAGTGTAAGCTAGCACTTCCTCGTTTTTCCCATCCAACCCCAGTGCCCAGGTTTCCTAGTCACTCAAGGCTGAAGCCAAAATTTCAACCTTTGCAGAGCACCAAGGACCTTGAGTTTAGTTATGTTGCCTCAGATTTAGAGTTTAAATCCTCAGGTGCTCAATATTCCCCTCCCTTATGATGTTGTAAGCCAGAGATACCACCGAGACACCAAAATGAGCAGTGACTCAACCTGATCATGATCTTCAGCACCTGTATGTTGCATTTGAAGTACGTACCTAAAGGCCTCTTCCAGCAATGTCTAGATGCTTCTTCAGTATTATTCTAATGCTTCATTCTAATGTTTCATAATTTGTCTTTTAGGAAATTAAACGGTATATGTGAGTTTCACCAAGAAAAAGAAACTCTGCCAGATGGAATACAATGATTTGCATGAACTATTTCCCATTGTTGAACCAGCCTGTTAATACAGGCTACAATGATTCAAGTGACAGATGATAGCTTTTCATCCTGTTCAGTTTCTTAGGGAACAAGAAAAATGCAAAAACAGCTTCAGTATCTGCAGTCTAAAAGCTTTTTCCAGTTATGCATATAAAAAATCAGGATTTTTTCCTCCTACCACCTGATATAAATACTGCAAAATACAAAAAACCTGAATTTTAACCTTTCTCTTTAAACTAGCTTTAAAAAAACCCCAACGACAACCAAGGCAAATGAAGGCCATAAGAGTATGGAGCATGTACACGACTTGGCTCTTCTTGTGTGTCAGTAGTTATCCTCACAGTCCACTGTTAAGCTAGTACTACAGTTTCATTGTTTTTCCTTGGGCCTTTTTCCTTTCTGATGGCTTATTTCTGTCTTCAGGGATGAATTTTTCTTTTCCTTATTTACGTAAGTGTGAGTGCATCTGAAGAGAACTTGTAAAGAGAAAGAAGTTACATTTCTCAGAAAATGTTGAAGATTCTAGAGAAAAGGATGTAATTTACAAGAGATAAATTGACAACTTCTGATTTTCCAAGAGCAAAAATCCTAATAGATGAGTGAGATTGGGAAGACTAAAATGATTTTCCTCAGGTAGCAGAGAAGTGCCTACTGCCAAGAAGGTGATTTTGACATGAGCATAATTTCTAGCTGGAGTTTTCCAGGAGGCACTGCCAAATGTAATGTCTTGTCTCTCTCTGCCTTATTGGTGCTCATTCTTTTCTTGCCCAGCTGTTTACACGTCACTTATAACTTCTAACTGTGGCTTAAGAAATCCGTTTGGGTACACGTAGTTGCTGCAGTGCTCATTAAGACGTTTGTCATGGACCACCGAATTCCGGTAAATGGACTCCTTTTTAAGCCCCTAACTGATATTAGTGTGTGGATAGAAAAAAAATGTTATGAATAGAAAATTCAGTTTGGAAGCCTCGTGCAGCCAAAAAAAAAAAAAAAAAAAACAAACCTGAGTTCAGTGTAGCAAGACACAAATTTAAGTAAACCTTGTTGCAAATGTTTGACCCTGAAAGTCTTTGTGAAAGGATGCATATCAAAAAAACAAAACAAAACAAAAAAAAAAAAAAAAAAAACCAAACCTGAAACAAACCACTGTTATTAGTTTCTACAAAAAATAGATGATTTTTTAACTTAATAAAATGAAGAATCAAATAGTAAATCCGTTTTGGTGAAGATGATATAATCACCACCTTGGAAGTTAACAGCTGCTTTGGGAGTACTGTTGATACAATTATATTAAATTTAATTAAAAAAAGGGACAGTACCAACCAGTATTATATTTACATACACAGTGTTTCAGAAGGGTTGATTTCTGTAAGAGAGTTGGGAGGAATTAGGAGGAAGAAAGTGAATGGAAACAGGAGGCACAATAGAAGTCTTGATGGCCAAGAAGTTGTGCTTCTGCAGTCTGGGGAGAAGAGAACTGACTACAAGCACATCACTGTTCAATGTTGAAGGCAGAAGTTATAAACAAAAAACAACAGAGAGCAAATAAAAAGAAAGGAAGAATGTCTTAATATCATTTTTAGCTTAAAAGGCAGAGAACTGGTAAAGGAAGCTAGAAAGTGTCACAGGAACAGTATCTAGCAGAGTTGTGAACAAGCAGAAAAAACGTATTGCGGATAAACTCTTTGTGCAGCTTTAAAATTTGTTAGCAATGCAGAAGAATACAGGTGTGTTTAATAGTTACTCATATAGCACATGCTTATGTACAAACCAGCATGATATGACAGTGAATTTTTTTTAACCAAGTACGAAGTTAACAACAGCATTTCTTAAACATTCTCAGTTTAAAATCAATAATCCATAGTAATTTGAAATCTAGAGTCTTAAAGAAGCATGTTCAGATTTGAAATTTGTTTTGTGTTATGGGATGTATGAAAAATGAATGAGTTAGTCCAATGTCACAGCACTTTTTAAAGTGACAGGTGCATAGACCCAAACTAGCATTAGGAAATTAATTCAGCATTGATTGTAGTCAAAATAGTAGATCAGTTACTAAATTCCTTCAAAAGGATTTTGCAGAAAGCACGTCCCATCAAAATAACTTTAGAAAACTTCTGCATGTCTTGAAAGTGTATAAACTCATGTGTCCTCAAGAAAATCTTAAATCCTCACTTTGTATGTATCAGAAAGTGAACAAAAACTGTGTTAAAAAAAGATCTTTCTACCATGTGAAAGTGCTAATGAACCTTTTAGGAAGACTCTCTGTCTCAATTTTTTATGAACTTCATTAATACCAAATTTTCTGTTGCAAAATGAAATGTAGTCAACAGATTTGCTCATGGAAATATCTTGTCTATTTGCCATCTTGTCTATCTTGGCCATCATTCTTAAAATAAATCAATAACAGCCACATTTCAAATGCAAGTGAGAAGACCTCCTTTCTCATTTGTATCCTAAAATACCATACTGCATAGCAACTGCATAGGGCTAACTCGCAGCAGGAAACTCAGAAAAATTATATAAAGCACATTAATGCATATTGACAGAGCACACCTCCTTGCAAAAGTTGCCATGCAAGGGGAAACAAGTTCCTCTAATTAAGACTGAAACCTTTACCGCTGTGAAACTGTAATTTTTTACCTATACTAGTAGTAGCTGTAAAATTTAATCTAAATTGAAGTATTAGGATTTTCTCCCCCTCCTACACACAGACTTACTTGAAATTAGAACATGCCTTTTAACATCATCCACATGAGTACTGCCTCTAAGGCATCGGCGTGCTCTTCCCAGCAGAAATGCTTGTGAGGCTTATGCTCATTAATTAGTCTCTTTCGGCCTCGTCTTTCTTTTCTTTGCAAGTGGTTTGATTTTTAGTGAGAGAGGGGAGAAGCACAAGAGTTTTTGCTTTCTTGTAGCTGATGATTCTGTACAATAAACAACAGGATCTGGGTGGTGCTGTGCTGACCAGCTATGTCTGATGCTCCACTCCGGTTGGAACCGATTCATAGCTAGGGTCACAGTCACAGGTCCTTGTGCCATGTATATATTCAGAAGATCTCCAAGAATTTGCTGCACCTCTGGACTTGTGTTTGAAACCTCATGAGATAGATTTTTATCAGTTCAGATAAATGTATTCAGGAATTTTGGTAGATAGGTATATCTTTCTTAAAAAAAAAAAAAAGTCCAAGCAGACTATAAGTGGAAGGAATAATATTTACAACCCAAAAATTCTTCTTGTGATTCATCTCTCACATTAGCTGCTTTGGATGTACATCGCTAAACCAGACAGGGTCAGACTCCTGTGGGCTGGTTCCAAGGGCAGGACAGACTCTTAGGCAGTGTGGTCTTAGCTCAGGCCTCCTCTGTCAAAAGCCTAAGGAAAATCTCAGTGCACAGCAGGATAACTAGCCAGCGCTCCTCCATGGGTCTGGCCCAGTTAACGTATTACATTTCCCTTTAGCAGGCTTATAAGGCATTTTTACTGTCTATCTTGGATTTTGCAGTTACACTGTGCTTTAGTAGTTGGGGGATTTTTTTTTTTTTTTTAATTTCTGCCCTCTGAGAGAATTGCCTTTCTAGCAGTAAGAACAGTGAGGAAGAAAGTGTTCACAAAGACTTTCAGAATTCATGTTGAGGCCCACTTAATTCAAAATCAGATAAATTCCATAGGCATGGTGATGAGGAAGAGGAATATATTAACAGAGTTAATATAGTTATGAGCCTCTCAGCATCAGGATTTTGAGTATCTGTGTTTGGTCTGTGATGTGACCTTACTGATCATACTATGTAGATCCAGATCTGGCTGATACAAACCCATGAGGTGCTGGTCTGCCCTGAACAATTTTCTTACAATCCTTTGTTGCATGTTCTTTGAGCAGCAGCCTTTTAGCTGGGGCATTTAAACCTGGTCTTTTTTGGATGTTAAGTATTTTGTAGTATTCTTGCAGGAATTGGAACCCCAACACACAGAAGTGTTGGACATTTGTTCAAAAGAAGAAAATTTCGCTGTTGTGCCTTGTAAGTGCCAAGGTTTTCAGATAGAACTCTGCTACCAAAAATGGAGTGAGACTGTAACACTGGAGCTATCACAATCTATTAGAGACCTTCTTTGAGAAGCAGGGATTTCTGGAATAGTGTGGAATCCTTTGGTACTGACAGCAATGCCAATCTGTCAGTGTTTTCCTCTGTTGACATTCCACTATGGGTGATGACTGCTGCCACTGACATGTATTAGCCAGATGTTTATAAACAAGTCAAAGCAAAAGGAAATACCACTGCAGGGGGAGAAGCCCACAGGGAAGATGAAGTATGAGAGCATTAAGGTACTGGTGTGCCATGAATAATATCTTCATTCAGTTCTTAGCGAGGGTACAGCTTGCAAAATCTCATCCCGTAGCCATTCCCAAACAGCAAATTGTCCTTTTTTCTGTAAGACTGTAAAGCAGAGCTGGGGCTGGACTTTTATTATGCTTATGTGTGGTACTCAGAGCTCTTAATAACCCAATCCCAAGTGAAGTGTCCAGTGCTATGAATAATCAAACCGTAACAGCAGGAGGTACCTAATGAATGGAATTAATGTATCTCTTGTTCCAATTTGCTAAGATTAGTAAACTTGTTATACTCCTAGTGATAAATACCTGGCACCGATAGCTTCACTGTTGGAGGATCTTTTGATTACTTCTTTTCAATGCTAATTTATTTTTCCCAAATGAGTTCCTAGATGTTAATAGCTATGCCCAAAATCAGTTTCTTGTATGCCATTCCTGACTGATCTGTCATGAAATTAGCCCGGCAGCTTCACAAGTATTTTCATTTCCTGGTCATCAGTATCAGCACTTGAAAGAGTACAGCAAATAAGTGGTTTTTTCACAGTAAATCAAGGCTAAGTTAGCCTCCATTAGAGGCTCTTATTCAGACTGTGTATTCCTGTAGGAAAAGATGAACTGATGTGATTTGTTTGACAGTAAATGGCCATATGATTTTTAAAAAAAACTAAGACAACACCATGTTTAAAAGCCACAGAATACTAACTGTTCTTTTTAATAGCTCATGTGCAGGGTGGTGTTTTATACTATGTTGTTGGAGAACAGGGAAGAGTGCAAAGAAGGTATTTATCTAATCCAGAAATTTATTAGTACACCACACAGTAAGATAAACTGCTAAAATTCCACCTTTGTCGGTATTTTTTGTGTGTGACCTAAGTTAAGACCTGAGTTAAATAACTTAACTTTTCCAGAGCTTTACTGTTCATAAATACAAAATAATATAAACATTCTTTTCAGTGTTTCTTCTGGGTTTCAAATACCACAGTGAGAACATTTCCTAGCACAGTATAATTTTTCAGCTAAAAAGATGACATTGAATAAAAGTATTTCAGTTAAGGAACAGTATTAGACAGATGGCATAAATTATGAACTTTGCCAATGTAGTTCTTTTTTCTATATTCAGCTGTGCACCTCATAAAGCACTTCTTTTGGAATACTGCACGGTCTCAGCACCTCAGAAACATTTCAGATGACAGATCTCTCTCTAGCTTTAAAAAAGTGGAGTGAGATCATAGGGTTGCTAAAATGCTCTGGCGACCTTAATATATGCAGGGAGAAGAAGCTGGATGTTATTCTGGAGAAGAAGAAGAAGATCAGAGTGGGGGGAATCTACTTACAGTTTTTCATTATCTAAAGGGAGTCACAGAGAAAGCAGAGCCAGACCCTTGGAAGTGTAAAAAACGAAGGTACCAGAGGCAATGGAAGGGAAATCCTGATTAGTTAATAGGAAAAAAAGTCACGTTGGGGATGGTGAAGCATGGAACAAAGGCCCAGAGAAGTGTGGATTTTCTACCCTTGGAGAGTTCTGAAACTTGTCTGAAAAAGCCTACACAATTCAATCTTACTTCTTGGTTAACTCTGTTTTGAACAGGGGATTGGACCAGACAAGTTCCAGAGCTCCCTTCCAGCTTACATTATTCTATGGCTGTGGCCAGGGAAGTCTGGAGAGAGTTGAGCTCCGTGTGCTTATTATAACATATTGCATATAACGTTACATAAAAAATGCAGTATGCCTGGGAAAGTATACTAAGAAAATTAACAAAGGCAAGATGGAATTCTGTTTTTCACTAAGGTATAGACGTATTTCAGATTTTTTGTATTTCTTTGTTATTCGTTTTTTCCTTGCCTGTAAGGGCTTGTCTGCATATATATGTCATTGTGCAGTATGTGGAGGCAGGAATTAATCATATTTGCCCTATCTTCATCCACGCACATCTCTGAGGCTCTCGTTCATGAAGAAGGACGATTTATATTGGCAGATCTGATGAGATTGTTCTACTTAACTGTTTGACCTACTGCTTCTGCAGTCAGGTGTGTGGCTCAGGAGGAAAGTCCTGCCTTCCTGCATTTTACAGCCCAGTGTTTTAAAGCCAACCAGCATGCCTTAGACCAACGGTCTGGGCAGTTACACAAATCATGGACTGGTTTGCATGCTGCTCACTTGTCTGTGAGATGGAGCTGGAGTAGGATTACTTTGCCTTGAATTCGTAAGCTCCATAGACTTGCAGAATCACTTCGTGCACTGCAAGACTGATTTACTACATCATAACTTTTCTATGAGGATCAAGGATAATATTTCTTACTTTCAGAAGCAAATTTTAAAGCTATTATGGGTATACATTAGTGTTTGCTTATATAGGATGCTGCATTATTAACTACACAAAGGAAAAAGAATTAGCTGTATTATCACTGTGGTCACCCTGAATTCACCTGTGGATAGCTATGCGTTGAATCTGCAGAACCCTCATCAGAATTTCATGGTGGTGTGCTACTTCCAAGTATTTATCTTGACATATATTGAATTTCTCAATAGTTTCTATCCTGAGATCTACTAGTAAGCATAAGCGTCCTGATGGGAATTTTCTACCTGAGTTTTGTCCCAGATTTTCAAGATAGAGGGAAAAAAAAAAACTAAAAATGATAACTAGTTTTCATACTTTAATCAGAAAAATGTGAACTAAGTCAGATTTATACATTTTCCCAGAAAAGACAAAAAATATTTATATTTAGAAACAAGAACAAAAACAGTCCCCAAACAGTCCTAGAAGTATTTTGTGTATACAAATGAACTGGAAGAAGCTTGCTGTACTCCTTTGTTGATTACAAAGGAACAAAGGACTTCAGTACAAATAGTTTGATGCATTTTCTTTTAGTTCCAGTGACTGAATCCTATGTCTTGGTTAATTCAGGACCTGAAGTTTTTTGTTCATGTTCCACAGAAGCTTGTAGAGCTTGTGTGGCAATTGCATTTCCACCTTGCCCCAGACTGAAGGTTTTTTTATGAAAAGGGACGCTTAAAACATGTGTGCTTCATTCAGTAGGACACGGGGAAATGTAAAAGAGCATTTCTTAGATTTCTTTCATTCTATGGAAAACAACCACTTCATAATGACTGAGACTTCTTATTCATAATCTAAAGAACTATTGTATTAGTTTTATTAGTTTTGCACAAAGTTATATATGCCTAGGTTAGGGATCTCAGAAAACAGCTCCTCAGCAGCTCATAAAATAGTGTTTCTTCCCAAATGAAGATTCACATTATGGAGGAGTTAAAATGAATTCTAATGGAAAGATTCATAAACTAACATTAGCCAGAGCTAGTGTTGCTGACACCTGAGGGCAAACCAGCCTCATGCCAGGAATTACTATACCTGCACTGGCATAAAGCAATTTCAGAAGTAATGGATATTCCAAACTGAAAGTTGTGCTGTTTCTGGGCCGGGTGCTGTGTATTTGGGGCCAGTGGCAGCAATGACTACAATAAAAATAAAGGTATCAGCACAGTTCAGTATTTGGAAGGTTTCTGCCTCTTTTAATAACCTTGTGGTTTGTGCCAGGGTATTAGATCAGACCCACCATGTAAAATGGTTTTCACACTGGCCGTTAAGTTAAATTCTAGAAAACTATCCCACAATCCCCCTTAGTCAAATGGCAAAACCAGGACAGAAGGTGGTTCTGACACAGGCTTCAGAAACTAGAGAAGATTACACAGAGACTGATAGGGCTTATGGCATGCTGAAATGCATTTGGCCTTTTAGAATAGGGTGGAGAATTTAGTATGGCTTCAGGGAATCAGGTTGTTCTATATGCACAAACACACATACGCACATATAGTTTGACTGGGGTTATATAGATTATTTTAAAACCTGTATGGGAGAATCTTAGTGATTACACTGCAGCTGAGATGATTCCTGTACAGAAGACTGTTCACTTACGTCAGCAGAGATTTATTTCACAATCCTGGGTGCCGCAAAATACCGGTGCCTGTTGATGAAATGCTTGCCGTGGAATCTGTGGACTAAGTTGTTGGATATTCTTCTGATTAAAAAAAAATATTGATGAAAGATGCTAGAGAACAAATTAGTGTTTTTTACACTTGATTAACTACTTAATATTCCTAATGTGCTCAAGATACTGGAAACACTTGAAGGGTAAACACAGAGACAACTCAGGACCTTAAACTGAAAGTCATTGAGGCCAGATTTTAATTAAATTTAAATTAAAAAGGGAGAGGAAATTAAAGTGTCTATTGAATTAGAAAAAAAATCAAAGCAGGTTCAACTCTTGAAAAAAAAACAAACCTCCATTGAAAACTAACAATCTAGTTTTAAGGAATCTATGGAATTATTGTTATAGCAAAGGAGTTTCATGATCAGCTGGTGCCAAAAATAATTTGGTTCTTGTGCTGTCAAAACAACTAGTAATCGTATAAATGCATAGATTAAAATTTGAAATAGTTAAAAAAGAAAATTTCTTACGAGGTTCTGTAACTTCACCCAAGAAAACTGTCAATAGAGTTGGGCCAAAAAATCAAGGTGAAAGTGCTGTAAAATCAAGTTTGACATCCAACCACTGTTAGTGATATCATATTGCATGTTGCTTGGGTAGAAGGGCGTTATAATTAATATTTATGTCTCAGTGGGTCCTCCAGGTACATTTGTGGATGTTGAAAGCTACTTTGGAAGGTGGCTGTCAAAGAGGAAAAAGAACAGATGCATAAAGACAATCAGATTTTTTCTTTAGTCCTGCGTAGAGAATCAATACAAGTGTTATGTGTCATTTCAATTTGTCCTGGTTTCAGCTGGGACAGAGTTAATTTTCTCCCTAGTAGCTGGTGCAGTGCTGTGATTTGGATTTAGTGTGGGAATAATGTTGTTAACACACTGACGTCTTAGTTGTTGAAAGTAGTGCTTATCCTAAGTCAAAGATTTTTCAGCTTCTCATGCCCTGACAGGAGGAAGGCTGGGTGGGCACAAGAATTTGATAGGGGGCACAACCAGAACAGCTGACTCAAACCAGCCAAAGGAATATTCCATACCATATGACGCTGTGCCCAGTATATAAACTGAGGGGAGTTCAATCATTGTGCGGGGACTGGCTGAGCATCGGTCAGCAGGTGGTGAGCAACTGCATTGTACATCACTTGTCTTTCGTGGGTTTTATTTCACTCTTTTTAGTTATATTCCTTTTCATTACTATTATTATTA
>NW_010411263.1:19042-29438 GCF_000710305.1 Buceros rhinoceros silvestris | reverse complement strand
CAGCAGCTACAGCTCCAACAGCAACGACTTCAGCTACCCCTACCCCACCAAGCCGGCCGCCATGAAGAGGTGAGGGGGCTCCGCTGCCCCGGGACGCAGCCACGGACACGGGCGGCCTCGGTCCGTTTCAGCCCTAATTTAAAATTCCACCCCGGGTCTGGAGGTGTTGACATATGTTAGAAAAATGCGGAAACGACTGCGGATGTAAACAGGCGCAGTACTTCAGTACTGCTCAGAATGGCAGGCGGGGGGGTGGGTTCTCCTTTTTGGGTCATTGGGTTGGTTTTCTCGTTTCCCCTTGGAGTGGATTGGAAATGCCAAACGGCAAGTGAATATGCAAGTCGCCCACGATACTCACTAATGGTGCAATATTTTTTACAGCCACTATGCGGATATTGATCCAGAAAATCAAAATTTCTTGCTTGACTCAAATCTTGGAAAGAAGAAATATGAAACTCAGTATGTAAGTACATAGCAATGGCACTTTAAAAAAATGAAAAAACCCCTGCGTTCCTGGCAAATTTATGTTTGTTTTAATTCTGAAGTAAGTCATAACTTTCTATTAATTATTACCTATCTCCCTTTTCTCAGCATCCGGGTACTACTTCCTTTGGAATGTCAGTATTTAATCTGAGCAATGCTATTGTGGGTAGTGGCATCCTTGGTCTTTCTTATGCCATGGCTAACACTGGAATTGCTCTTTTTATGTAAGTATCCTATGGTTCATAAAAAACCAAACAACTTTCTGCTGTGTAATTAATAATGGAAAAATGCTTGATGTAAGAATATGACCTTTACAAAATACCCAGTCATTGCCGCAGGTGCAAAACTGCATTTTAGGATGTATGGCGTGTTTTAAGAAATTGTAGTGCTTTCAGAAGGACTTGCAAAAATCGGACAAATTCATTGCAAGTTCTGGAACCCATAAAACATTTTACAGTGAATTTTCCTGTATTAGCTGTAGTTTCTCCATTAATAACTGATAGACTTTCCTTGAAAATTCCATTAACCAAAAGAGAGGTGCTACTTAACAGGCTGTATTAGCCTTTTCCTTCAGAGTTCACTGATTGATGTTAATGACAACAGAAACTTTTCAATTAGTGGAAGTCATAATTATACAAAAAGTACAGGATCAGGCTCTAGAGAGTTAGAAAAAAATGTAGGTGGAGGAGGATTATTCTATTTGTGTCTTGCAAGTCTGGCCTTGTCCAATCTTAAAAATTTCTGTGGCCCAGCCCTGCTGATCAGGGACTTGGTCTCCTTTTCCTCAACTGATATAGTTGTGCATGTAGAGATGCGATGTACTCACACCAGTAAATAAGTCCTTTTTGTTGCTATGCTTTTGCCAAATTCAGGGAACTGGTTTCAGCTACAGCTATAAAAATTGCTGTCTTCCTACAAGGGAGGTATGTGGAATAACCAGCATACTTTTATTTGTATGTTATTAGCAAAAGCTTTCAGGTGTAAGGCAAGACCATAGTAACACAGTTGGCAACGGCATGAGGAAAAAATTGCATACCATGCTTCTAAATGTCTCGGGGCTGTACGTTTTCCATTATAACTTAGCAGTATGAATTCAGAAGAGACGGATACTTCATCTCTCTACATAGCACTTCCATGCTTTAGATAGACTGTAGCACCTATAAGATAATCAGCATAATGCCCATTAGAACATCTCTGAGTTTGAGGTTAGATATTTGAACAGATTTGCATATGACGGCTGTCCTTTTTTCTGAAGAAGAAAAATGTGCAAAACTCAGTTTGCAATTGGGTGCTGAGCTCGTTCAGTTACCTTTCACTTCCAGGTGCTGCATTCAAATCTATTTGCATTAGTAATGATAAACTAGATTGTTGCCTTTCGAAACTTAGCGTAGTTTGTAGAGTTCATTGCTGATGATACGGAGGATTTATGATGACACTGCAGACACCCTTTAATAACTAGGTTACAGTTTCAGATCCAGATGCAGTTGATTAAGGCAGTAAATTCTTCGAAGACTATGTAGAGTCACTTGTGTCAGTGCTGTGACTTGTCACTTGTGTCAGCACGAAATAAATGAATGACACGGTCTTGAAGCCAGAAATGTGAGTGAGCTTCGAGATGAGTTTGCTGACCTTGTCAACACCATAGGCAGCCATTCAAGGTTAGGACTGTTGAGGGGTCCAGGATTTGTGCTGTTTTAATGAAATGTAACCCTTGCACATCTCACTGTGCTGTTTCTAGTTGATGGCTGAATTAAATCCTGGGATCTGTACTTGTCAGAAATACAGAGGTTTATTTCTGTGCGTGTGTTGGTGTTGAATTGGCACAGTAACACAAGTTTCCTGGATTCCTTGTACCAATCTGTGTGAAGCTTTTTCTCAAATGTGCTTGATTCTGCTTCTTTGTGCTGCATTTACTAATTTTGCTAATGTTAAAAGTGGCACAAGAGGAAATGTAAAGAGTACTCTGGGAACTCTAAATGGAGCCTGCCATTTTTGAGCAGATGTCCTGATTCTTAGGCTTCCTGTGAAGCGGAATGCTTGTATTGGTATAAGATAGGCCAGGGGTTTTTTGAATATATTGTAATTTTCCACTGTGTTCTTCAGCAGTTGAGAAGTCCCCCCTAGTGTGCCACTCCAGGAAGTGCATTTGTTGTGGGAGACATTTGTTCTTGAGAGATCCGAATTTTAGATGCTGCAAATGTGCTTCTGGAAATAATACATATTGCAAGTAAAAGCTGTGGGGAAGGTAAACAAGCCACTAGCAATTCCCATGTAAGCACACATAAAGCATAACTTTTGAGCAAATAAAGCATTCTGTTGTTTTTTTTTTTTAATGACAATATACTTCCATTTGAAGACAGCTCTCACTATATCTGAATTTTCAGTCAGTTCTTTAAGGCTTTTGCAATTTCATCTCTACATAAAGAAAGACAACACGGCTTTAAGCTGAAAAGCTGATTTGTTTAACACCGAGAGATAACCTTCACTTCAGCTGCAGTTAGTCACAACTCTGTGTTGGACAGATGGATGACACTGTTGAATAAGGATAGGAAGACAGGAGACATAGTTTCTTACAACGATACAAAACCATTCCTGTTGATACTTTGTTATTTATATCAAATGTAGCCCGTTATAATGGCCCCACACTTCACTGGTTCTTATGCCACTTTACACTGAATAAAACTGTAGTTTAATCCTACACTAGAATTTCTCTGTATGCCACTGAAATACATTTTAGTATAAAATCCATTCTAAACCAGGCATTAACTGGGTTTTCAGAATGCTGTTAGTTGGCCTTAGAATCTACAGGTTTTTCCCAGATAATATTTTAATATGATTAATTCTTGTGTTTGATCTGCCTGTATTTAATACAGGTTGCACTCAGTCATTTATGGCTATTAAAAATATACATGTTTTTCCCTCCCCAGGATACTCTTGACGTTTGTCTCAATATTTTCTTTGTATTCAGTGCATCTCCTTTTGAAGACTGCCAATGAAGGAGGTATGGCAAATTACTATTTACAAACATATATTATTTGTTTCATATGGTGTCTTTGTGAAACGCACCCTTCCAATGGGTTATTTTGTTTTCTTTTAGGATCTTTATTGTATGAACAGTTGGGAATGAAGGCGTTTGGTATGGCTGGAAAACTTGCTGCTTCTGGATCAATCACAATGCAAAATATTGGAGGTGAGGACAGGATCTTAAAACGTCTGTGCTGTCAATAGTAATTGTTCCCTACTTATTCTTGGAGAGTTTTTTTTTCACACAACATGTGTTCATTAACTGCTTGTGTTCAAGTGAAGTTATGAAACATGTTATGTGATTCTTGCATCTTGTGACATATTCTATATTTGTAATGATCTATGATGTTATTCACCTACAGCTATGTCAAGCTACCTCTTCATAGTGAAATATGAGTTACCATTGGTCATCAAGACATTTATGAACATCGAAGAGACCACAGGGTAGGTGTTAGAACTCCTCATCAGAGAAACTATTAGGAGAAACAAATACGGAAACTGTATATATTTTTATGTGAAGACCACGGTGGGTACACCGTAGGGTAGCTTCTTACTCAGACAGAGATACAGTAAGTTTGCCCTTCCCCTGAGTGCTCCACTTCATTTAGATCCAGCCTGTCCTGCGAAAAGGGTAGAAAAATACAGGTATTGCATCATGTGACAGAAAAGCTGTTCTCTCTAGAGAACATCAGGTAAGTGTTAATGTATGTACCAGTCAGTACATACTCTTGATAAGGAAAGGTAAATGTGGTTGTGGTTGGTTTTTTTTTTTTTTTTTTTTTTTTTTTTTTTTTTTTTATTGTTTTGGGTTTTTTTCTTACTGCATTTCAACTGGTACGGACTAATTATTTTGGCTGTCTAGTGTTAATATTGTGGGAAGTGATTAAATACAAGACTAAAGTGCAGTTGTGTAATGAATGTCTTAAGGAACAGTTCTCGAAAATACACGAGGACTAAACATTGAACTGAAATAGATTTGTATATGCCCAACACTAAAATGGTAGACACATTGCCATTTAGCACTCGAGACACCTTGACTCCATAGTGGCTTTCCTGCTTGGCTTTAAAAGTGAGTGTCTCGGGTAGGGTTTATTTTATCTAACCGTGATGTCTGAAAGCTAGATGTTGAGCTCATCATCACTCTGTTTATTGTCTAATAAGTGGAGAAGATTGATCCTCCGTAGTGGTCAGTTCAGTGCACTTGTATTGGGCATCTCCAAAGAACAATTTATCATTATCAGTCTATATTGAGAGGGTGTGTTACAAAAACAAACCAACAAAAAAAACTATCTAAAGATGCCTGACTTCAGACGGATAGAGTTAAGTGCTATAAATCTCACTCTTCAGAGTTGTACTTCTGTGCCTTGTCCTGAAGTGTCCCAGTCTTGAGAGGGCTGAGCAGCTCAAGACTCCAACTTACACCTAAGCCTGAGTTCGGAAGGTAGGCATTTTTCTGCCTGTGTTCCCCAAGGGGTTCAAGCCATTTGGTGGTGTTCATACAGCTTGCTGATAGATATTGTCATGACAACAGTGCTAGCCATCCTTTTTTTTCCTAGTGTTTTTCTTTTTTTATTGTTATTATTTTTTGGGGTTTTTTTTTTTAATGTACTTGAAAAATGCACCCACCCCATTTACTTAGTGGTGTAATGTTTACAAATTCTTAGCTGGGAAGGGTCATCTCCCTCCTTTGGCTGAATTGAAGTCCTGATTTTCCACTTCTTAAGATTGAGTTCCTGGAGTAGCCAGAACTTACGAGAGGGCTTGGAGGCAAGTGTTTTAACTGTCCCATCTTCAGAGAAGAATTCAAAGTTGGTTGCGGTTCAGGTGGCAAAGTTAAAGGCTCTAAATCTCACTGAATACAGCTGCTGCTCTGCAAATCTGGCAGACAAAATTAAGAAATTGAGATTTGTATCTTAAGTGTTTTCTTGTTGGCTGGTACTGGGTAGCTGTACTCTAATTTAAGGTAAATCTTTTCTCGGTGCTCTGGCAGTTGTGGGACCCCACTTAACTGACTCTCTCCATGCATTGCTTAGGGGAGTCTGGGTGGCTACCATTGGCATGGATTCCACTCTGGCAGCCTGGTGCCTAAAATGTAAGCACTTACCTATTTAAATATCCCAAAATAACGCTTACTGTAGAAGATATTCTGGAATTCTGATGCAGTATTACAAATGCTAGCTCCATTATTAAAATTCATATAGCAATTTTAAAGATACTCAGCTGCATTTTAAAGCTGTGCAATCCCATTGTTTACTCTTAGGCACAGAAAATTTTAATTCCTTGGTCTTAAAATCCTGATGGCATCCATGTGGGCCATGTGTGTTCTTCTGTCTGTATCAAATGCAAGGAATCTCTGTGCTGTGATTTCTTTTAAACTTACCACAAGACTACTATATTTTTTAAAATTAATGTCCTACACATCTGAATTTTCTAAACAACATTTTTACATTTAGTTATCCCAGATAAAACTGGGGAAAGAGATGATCAAATCGGTTTTAATTCATAAATCCAGAGCAAGTCTGTTGAAGTTATTCCATATTTCCACTACCATGTGTAGGCTTATAATTCAGCACTTGAGTTTGAATGCGTAGATTTCCAATTAGGTGACTTAATAGGTAAACAAGGAACAAAGTAGTGTACAGTCCATTTTAAAATAAGTACTGTTAGATGATACCATAATGGGATATAATAGTAGTATTCATAAAAGTACTAATATTTGGGAACAAATGCTTAATGTTACTTGAATTGGTTAAAGCATATAGGATGATCCCATAGGACAGATGAAGAAAGCAGTTACCCTGCCACGATTAAATACTCAAGATCAGTGTCTCTGTCAGTTCAGTGAAATTACATTATATTTACACAGATTTAACTTTGGGTTTCTGTGTTTCAAAGGAAGATGTTAGTCTTTTAACTCTCAAAAATGTTTTGGCGAAAAATAACTGTTCCTTCTTATGCAATAAATGGCCAAAATGATCTGAAGGAAAAAAAACTTTTGAGTAGTTTCCCTACTGAAAGGGACTAAACATGCCTCCAAGAGACTCCCAGTGCTTGTTGGCGTTTCCTCAGCCAGTGGGCTTGAGCTACTGCCTTAACTCCAGCCCTCACCTGTTTGACTCCTGCAGGGCACCTCTCTGAATTTTATTTCCTTTAAAAGTGGATCACCACCCTGCTGGGACCCTGCAAGGTTCTAATACATCTGGATAGTTGGGAACTAACACCTAAGCAAATTACTATTTTTAACATAATTGTTCCCACCTTAATTTTTTTTTTCTGACCAGTCATTTACTTTCCTGTCTTCTGACTTCCAGATGCATATTAATTTTAGAAAAGGACACTAAAGGAAAGGCACAATGCAGGTTTGGGGTGAGATAAGAAGGTATATTGTAGGGCTTTAGGTCCATCTAGCAAGTTGAATGCTAATCCTTTGTGACATCAGGTACTACATTTTTTTAAGAAGCCTCATGTGGTAGGAGAAGATAAGAGTGAAGACTAAACTGCAAACATTGTAATTTTTAAATGCTTTGATTACTTACAACTATTACCTTTTTTCTACAGAGAATGGTATCTTAATGGTGACTATTTAGTGCTGCTGGTGTCTGTCATCCTCATTCTTCCCCTGTCCTTACTGAAAAATTTAGGTAAGCAGTGGAGTACAATCAAAATTAAAATGCATTAAAAATACTGTGGGGAAATGGGTTAATACAAAGTTTGCATCTTGAAGCACTGTGTGAATTAACACCTGTCTCCAAACTTGTCTCTTGGGACTAATTAGTGTTTAGGTAATTGCTGTCAGTCTACATGAAAGACAAATACTAAAAAAAAGAAAAAGGAATAAAAAAAGATCAAGACAAGTATCTTAAGTTACAGCTGTGTTTGTGGGAAGAGAAAGGACAGTAGATAGGGTAGCTTTAGAACAAGGCTCAACAGTAACTTTCTGTTTGTGTTCATACTAAGAAGCTTGATCTATTTTGATCAGTACTGAAATAGTACAATATTGTTATTGGCTATCCTATAAGAGTCTCAAAAGAAAGTGATGCTAGCCCTGGGCAGCTGAATTGTCTTTGCAATGTAAATAGAATCACCTTTTTCATTTTAGACCCAAGCAGTAGCAGAATATTCATATGAGATGCTTTATCTGAAATGGCTGTAATCCAGTGATACATCTCAGTTAACAAACTATTTGTTCAGAGAATCCTGTAGTGGGACCTTATTAACCAGTAGTCTCAATGTGAATTACTTTTTTAAGTTACTGCTTTCTGCAAATTAAGTGAATCAATAAAAACAGAAGGGAAAAGGCTAAGTTATCTCATAGTGCATTCTATTAGAATTAGTCCTATAATCATTCTTAGTATATAGTAAACAATTCACATAGTTGTTGGTGTGGGTTTTTCGTTGTGGGTTTGTTTTTTTGGTAAGTCATAAAGTTTAATATGCTGGCTTACTGTATGTACAGACCCTAATATGCCTTTGAGGACCTTCAGATCTGAGTTGAGATTAGCAGAAATTCAATGAATAATCCACTTGTTCTATGTAACACAAAGAAAATGTCAATCTAAAGAGATCGCTGACAGAATATATTTTGTCATAATAGTATTACCTAAAAGGTGCTTCTGTTTATTGTACCTGAGATTTTTTTTTTTCTTTCTTTCTTGAACACAGGGTATTTGGGCTATACCAGTGGCTTTTCCTTACTTTGCATGGTCTTCTTCCTGATTGTTGTAAGTATAATCTTGTAGACTTGCAGTGCTCGTAAAATTGCCTTTCAAAGTGAAATTAAACAGAGTTTCTGAAAAGTCTCGGATGTTGCAGTAGTCAAAGTAACAGTAAATACATGGCTTTATTTTTAGGTGATTTGGAAGATGTTTCAGATTCCTTGTCCTATGGACAGTGACATCATGAATATGACATTAATAAATGCGACACTGGCACCTTCAGTACATGAAAACATAACAAGTGATGATATGTGCAAGCCAAAATACTTCATCTTCAATTCACAGGTAACTGACTAAAAATCAGACTTTCTGTTGAAAATAACTAAGAGAGACTAAATAATACATAACAGATAAATTAGATCATTTTTCCTTCAAGTATTTGCCTAGTTGTAAACTTGGGATGTGGTAAGACTTTCTGTTCCAGTAGAGTTAGGTACTCTATCTCCTGCAGACCAGAAGTTTCCACACTCCAGATACACAGAAATTAGAGGACCTTGAGGTGCCAGTCTGAGATGAGTGGCAATAAACACATCTCTCATTCTTCAGCACCATTTCTCAAGCTTTTTCAAGTTAGTAAAGCATTTTAAAAAGTAGATTGGAAAGAAGATGAAATAAATAGTGAAAGCATGCAAATGGAAAATGTATGCCAGGGTTTGGAAGAAACTTTTAAGTTCCCAGTCACAAAGTCCTGACTCTCCTGAATGTTACCAGTTATAGTTTGAGAAGAAGTACTGTAGTAGCCAATACCAACATCAGGCTCTAATGGATTCAGCCTGTGAGAGGACAACGTAATTCTGAATGCAAATACATTCAGCTCAGCATGGTCTTCAGTCAGGTTTAATAGTATTTGATACCTCAGGGTCTAGGTTTAAGAAAATAGGAACTTGTTTTAATTTTTGCAAAAGTTTCTGTTGTGAAGAATAACTAGACTTTAGTTTTTGACTAAACTGATCCTTAAGTCAAAACTAAAAAGCCTACTGATTAATTTTTTAAAACTAAATTTCTAATGTCTGTTGAGATACTTAAGAAAGATACTTCTGTTTTTCAGACTGTCTATGCTGTCCCAATCCTAACATTTTCTTTTGTGTGCCATCCTGCAATTCTTCCTATCTATGAAGAACTGAAGAGGTAAGTGTTAGATACGGGTCTGTAGTGTCTTTAAAGAAACAAAAGTAGTATAAAGGAGTATGTCCTCAGTGCTAACAACGCTGTTTCTTCTTATAGCCGAAGCCGCAAAAGAATGATGAATGTGTCCTACGTATCTTTTTTTGCCATGTTCCTCATGTATTTATTGGCTGCTCTCTTCGGATACCTGACATTTTACGGTGAATATTGCCTTCTCTACTTTCTTTTAAATGAACTATGTTCTGCAAAACCACAGTAGTATTTTCAAGTTAGAACAAGCAAGCATTTATTATATGTGTTCTAAATATACACTGTTGGGTTTTGTTTAAATACTTTTGTAAGTGCACATCCAAAATTGAGATCAGTAGTAGAATTAGGCCCAAGGCACAGGATTAAAATTGGATTAAAACAGATTCAGTGCCTCCCAGTTATCCCTGTGTAAAATGGTACTGTTTTACAGGAGCTTTTGAGGCTTTCAATTCTTGTTGCTATAACTGTAAAATTCACTTAGGTTTTAGAGCAGAAGTGGTTGTTTGAGAAGTATGTCAACTACATCTAACTGAAATACCATTTTCTTTACAGGAAGAGTCGAACCAGAACTGCTTCACACCTACTCTGCCTATCTGGGTGCTGACATTCTCCTTCTTATTGTGCGTCTCGCTGTACTTATGGCTGTAACCCTTACTGTTCCTGTGGTTATTTTCCCAGTAAGTAATTTTTTAATTTTATTTTACTACCACTTTTTATTTTCATCATCTCTGCTACCAATTTGGCAATTCCTGTTTATTAGTTTATAGAATTTTTCTCTTAACTGAAAAAGGAAATTTATTCTAATAAGCTTGATGAAGTATCTTTTTACTGTTAATTAAAATAAATTAAATAGGCAACATTTACAAAACAGCAGATAAAAATACTTTCAGTTACATTGTTTTTCTGGTAATTGAGATGGAACAGATTGCCCATTTATACAAGTACTTGCACGGCTGTATTATCAGCTTAGAAAAGCCAGCGTGGTTTGGTTGGGGGGTTTGGCGGGGGGGGGGGGGTTA
>NW_010411263.1:7691-19004 GCF_000710305.1 Buceros rhinoceros silvestris | reverse complement strand
TTATCCAGTTTAAAAAGCGGAGGGGGTTTGGTTGGGGGTTTTGGGGGGGGGGGGGGTTTAAGTATATTGTGAACATGAATTCTGGCTAGTCAGGTGTATATTGCTGAGCAGCATCCTTAGATATGACAAATATCCCTGGGACTTAATATATTAAAAACATCAAGACAGAAGTTTTTCCTTGGTTTTTCTCCATTACCATCTGTGCTTTGAAAATGTAAAATCACTGAAAAGAGAAACAGGCCAGAAACACGGAACAGTCTCTCAAGTGCAGGAAGTAAATATTTTTAAAAAAACAAACAAACATAAGAACATTTCATGTCTTTAAACTTTTATTAAAATCTAAAGTGTTGAAGAAAATTATGTTAAAATATTTTCAGAAGAAAGGTCTAATTCAGGGGATAGTCACCAACTTCCACAATGAAAATAAACTATCTTTTTTCTCCCCCCCACCCCGCTTCAAAAGATCCGCAGTTCCATTACCCAACTGTTGTGGGCAGGGAAGGAGTTTAGATGGTGGCGTCACTGTTCCATTACATTTGCTCTTCTGGCGTTTACCAACATGCTTGTCATCTTTGTCCCTACTATTCGAGACATCTTTGGATTTATTGGTAAGCATGTTCACATCAGTTCAAGTAGTCTTTCAAATCTCAGAAAATACAGTTCTGATCTGATTAAATTGTATTTACCTGTCTATCAATATTTATTTCTATGCTTTTTTAATACAGGTGCATCTGCAGCTGCCATGCTGATCTTTATACTTCCTTCTGCCTTCTATATCAAACTGGTGAAGAAAGAACCAATGAAGTCAGTGCAAAAGATTGGGGTATGTGTAGACAAATACGTAGTAGTTACACTTGTTTACAAATTGAGAGCAAGAGCTTCAGTTTCTTTCTTCACGATTTAAGAATTTCAAAATCCTGGTGAAAGTATTAGTGAATTGGCATTTAAGGTTATCTTAGTTAATGGGTGGGAGTTGCATAGATATTCAGAACTGAGGAGATGGCCATCCCAAGGCTCAGTTCACTACAGTGACTTCTCTCACTGCCTCCAATTGCAACAATAGTTGGGTTGCTGGTAAGAGCCAGATTTCAAGAGATTACCTTTAAGAGCTACACCAAAAAGGCCTTGTTGTTATTCTTTAAATTTTCTTTCAAGACTTATTTACATAATTTACCCCATAAAAGTTGTTCTCCACCGCTTGTTTAGGTCATCCTGACCTTGGTGCTCTTAATTGATCTTAGACCTACTGACCCAGAATCAAATCTTGGTCATACTGACCAAGGTTCAAGGCAGCACAGTGGCACAGCCTGACATAAACTTTCACAGTAGCTACAGTAACTTCCGTCAGGTGAAGGTGGGGTCTGAAAGGAAATGTACTTTTTTTTATTTCAAAAAGGACCATGAGTATGACAAAGCTCCTTACTGTTTACTGATCTCTTGTGTCTTTTATTTTGTCCTCAATGAGCAATGGCATTTGTGCTGTAAGTGGCCATGACTTCATGGGTGCAGTAGCAAAAACTGAAATGCTTCTTTCATGTTTTCTTTTTCAGGCTGCATTCTTCTTTCTAAGTGGCATACTTGTGATGACTGGGTGTATGACACTGATTATTCTAGACTGGACCCATGATGTTGCATCTGATGGCCATTAACTGTCCTCATTTAATCTCAAATACTCCACTTCAAATGCCAGTGATCACTCAGATACCTACTGAGAATGAAAATGCAGATTCTTTGTTGATGGTTCTTCTGATTGTAGAATACCTGAACTCTTGTCTTTAAGAAACTGTTCTGCATGATGGAAGTGGATATTAACATCAAACCACGTGAGTGTCTGGCTGAAGGAAGTGACAACTTTATTCCATTCCAGAGAATGGACAGAACTCTCTGTAGACTTTTATCAAGCCATGTTTGGCTTTCGTCATTGACTTGGATATTTTGTTATTTTACTTGAATGTGCCTAATGGAACCATTTGATGTGAGAAATAGCTCTTTAATTTACAGCAAAGTGTTTAAATAACCAATGAGAGAGAGAAAAAACACTATTATTTTTTGTACCAAAAATTCTTATGGACCTCAAAAGCACTATTTTGACTTTAAGAAACATTTTTCTAAAAAGAATGAAAGTATATCATAGCTCATAAAAAAAAATCAGTGTCCTAAATTAAATCTAGTTTGCCTTTCTGTAGAGGCATAATTAGAAGAGGTTTTATTTTAAAAAATACTTCTAATGACCAAAACAGAAAATGAACCAACTCAAGTCAAAATTCTCTAATTATAAATGCTTTCCATGAAATTCACTTAGTTCGAAGTAGAGTAAAAACAATCCTGAAAGTCATCTGCCAGCTTACTTAAGTAACTACAATTACCTTAGTTTTCAAAAATGGTGTGGAAACCCAAATTTTCAAGCTTTAAATAAAAAACATCCTTTAAAGTGGGTACATATGAGAAAACTGTAGTTAATCTAGAAATCGTAAAGGTGGCATTGACATTTCTCTTCTTGAGGTACTCAATAGTGCAATTGAGTAAAACAGGGTTTGGGGTTTTTGGTGGTTTTTTGTTTTGTTTTGTTTTTTCCTGTTGTAGGTATAAACTGAGTGGCACAGGAGCATATGATGCCATTAATATAAAATCCCTCCTGGAGTCCTCTTTATTAATAAGGTCCATTGTCGGTTGTAACAATATTCGTTTGGTTGGTTTTTTCTGTCCAGTCTATCTTGAAACACTCTGTAGGATAACAAAAAGGTCCTAATGTAGTTTACTAGTTGTATAATATTCAAAAACTGTACAGTATTTCTCAGATAATTCATCCGTTTTGGGATTTTGAATTACTTGACTATTCTGTTTCTGAGTCAAATCCACAAAATAACTGCACCAGTATTTCATGCTTGGTACAAACTCTCTTCGCATATGCAACTGGGATTCCTCTTCCAATTTATACTGTATAGTAGTATTAAAGATAACCTCATAGGCTGGGTAGTCATCTCATACTTGTTTGCTTCAGAAATAGGTAAGTTTCTTATGAGCCCTAGCTCTAGCTAGCTGATTAAACAGGTGCTGTATGGTTGTGATTAGCTGTTTTGTTTCTAGTGCATGTTTACTCTTTCATTCTTATCCCAGGCTGAAGAGAAGTAACACTTGTGTAACAGCGTACTTGGCTTATAAGAGGCTCTCAAACACAACAATATTGGGTACAAAAGCCTAGGTAGAGATTATTAAGGAAATAATCATGGCAACGTGGTCAGCTGTCTTCATCTGACATGATGCTTTAAAAGTCTGAGTCACTCAGTTCCGCTCAGTCGTTGTGTCAGAGGGAACAAGTAAGGGCCTGTAATCCATTGATTAAACAGTGCCTGAGAATTAAGCGGGAACAAATCTGAACAATAGTCACTGTTTGGCAGATAATGTCAATCTCTGCCCAGCCATTTAAAATCTCTGGAAAAAAATTGCAGGTATTTTGTATTGATACTTCTGCATGACTGTAAGTACTGGTCACTAAGTCTGTAATGTAAAACTAATGAGAAGTTAGATTCCTCTTGTGTTGGTTGTAGCATTAGTTTGGTGGTACTCAACTGGCAATTAACGGTCCTGGAGTCAGCACTAATGAACGCTCTGTGGGTTCCTCTCTGCCTCAGGTACTGTACATCCATGGCTAACTACCCCATATTACCTGATCTCCACAGAAGTGCTGCGCACGTGCCTCCTCCGTACTTTGGCAGCTTTTCTTCTTCCTCTCCGCAAACCTGGAAAGGCGGAAGAGGATTAAAATGTTGTCTACCTTTTGAGCAATTTGTAGCACATAAGGGAGGAAGCACTTCCCTTGCCAGCATTTAAAAAGCAAAGTGGGAAATGGCCTCCTTTCTTGCAGTAACCATAGAAGAGAAAGGAGGTGTAAATGAGAAGTTACAACATGGTTCTTCTTAGGAACCACAGAGGAGGAACATTTTTGTGATGACATCTCATAATATCTCATCCATGTCACTTAATTCTCTGAATGTAGCAATTTCCATTTTAACATTATGTGTTATATTATATGATGACTAGCTCTCCACCTGCAACAGTTGAGTTCCACTTGGCTGGGCTGATTTCCAACATATGATTTATTTAATTTTTTTTTTCAAACCTGTCTTCTGTAAGTTACCTACATTACAAACCACCTAAAAGAGCAGCTTCAGTATTAAACCACTGTTTGTCACCTCAGTCAGACATTACTGTCTTCCATGATATTTCAGTCATAAATGTAACATGTTATTTATAAAACATTAATCCATTAAAACTAAACCTATTTTTCAATATTTATGATAGTCTATGTACATAAACTGTATGTGTGTATATACTGTAAGTATAATGTATATAATGTAGGTTTGGGTTCTGGGACTTAATGTATATATTCCTCTCTCATTACTGATTGTTACATCATTTCAAGGAGTTGTTTGTGTTGTACATCTGTATAACAGCTGTCAAAGGAAAGACTCTTTTACAACAGTGGAATGCTCACAGAGATGGAAGAAATGTGTTACGCCTAAGGGGCATGAGAAAACACTAAGATTGTATTTATTACAAGTGTATATGTTGCAATAAACACAGGAGTCACTTGGGTCCATAAAAAGCATCGTTCAGGTTCATGTATACTTCTCCTCTAAAATATACCATGGATGTTACAATTTCCTGAATGCAGCAACTTAACAACCTGGACGATCTAACATACGTGTTAGGCCACCGAATTCAGGCATCCTGCAGTTGATCCGTGTACATATGTAAATACCTGCTGTATTGTCAGAGGCCAACAGTTGTTGGCAGGGAGCGCAAGACAGTTTCAATGAAACATTGTATGTTTGTTTTAACTGAAATAAATAGATAATCCTACACAATGGTGTGGTGGTTTTCTTGAGGGGAGGCATTGGAAGGATTTTCTTCAAGACTATATTAAAAGTGTATCGTTAATTTCATTACATAACTAACATCTTTAACTCATCTATGAACATTTTTCAGGAAGGGGGCAAAAAAAAGAAAAATGTACAATGAAGTCTACCATTTGTGGCACTACATGAGTAAACAGAACAAGTCTGGACATTAGAGAAAATGAGAGATTAAGCTCTGCTAGGAACCTGTATTATGTCACTTTTTGCAGCACAGGCGTATCTGGAGGCAAGACTCGATCTGTTAGATCTCGTGTAAGCACAGAAAATGAGTGAGTCTTGCCAAAATCCTATGCCAGTTTCCTGCAACTGAATCTCCGGGAGAAGAGTAGCTGCCCCTGTAAAAATTTTCAAGACTGGGACATCTGTTTCACCTGTATATTTTAGCAACTGCATACAAACCAAGTGCAGCATATCATCAGTCCTCTGTTTCCCAGAAATCAGTATCAATTCATAGGAATCTTTGTCTTTCCCAAATACTGAGAACGGGAGCTGTAACTCCGTGCGTTATGTGTACAGCAAAACACTGTACGGAAGGAATATCAAAGAGGCGTAGTTAAGTACCCTGAAATTAAAAAAAATGGCTCAATTAAGGTTGCTTTAATTACATGATCAAGTCAATTTTTTTGGCCGGAACCCCTGCTGAGTAGCTACATTTTTTTTTTTACATGTTTTGTACATGTTCACAGTATTTATGCGCTTGCTCAAAAGCCCAAAGCCTCTCCTGATGAGGGATGAATGTCCTAGTTTCTCTCTAGTTCTAATTTTAATGTTAACTTTGTGAAATGCAAAAGGTTACTCCTTGTCACATGTGGCCGGCCTGTAAGAAGGTGCTAATGAGTCTATACCTCTGGGGACCCAAAGTGCGCAGAGGCAGCACTGTGAAACAGCCATGCCTTTGAGTCCACAATTTCATGTCCTGCGCTTGCTGATTTTGTATTTCAGCATTTGCTCACATGCATCAGAAGCATAACTGCAAACAAATGTTGAGCAATCGTTCTTGAAACGAGGACCCTAAGCCAAGGGTTAGCCACTTGGAAAGGGTGGTCATGACTGGAAATGCTTGCTGTCATAACTTGCCTACTGTCACACAGCAATTTCGTAGTAGTAGAGTTTCTCTAGAACGCCGCTTGACTAGTTGAACAATTAAGCCAATCTCTCCACAATGAGGCCTTTCTATCAAGTTAAACAGTAAGGGAAGCAGTCTTTTCTATGTGCTTCTGATGCCTCCCTAGAGCTGTCTCGTCCTGTGTGATAAATGAGACGGTGTAGTGATTTTGAAAAAGTGGAAATTGTGCTGTGTGGCAGTGTCTAAAATCCCATACATGGAACCTCTTTACTCACTGCAAGGCCTTTGCTCCAGAAGAGGGATAAAGTGTCACTTAGGGTTTATTTGTGGAGATTAGGGAATCGTTTTAGTCCTCTACAGGTGAGAGGTGACATCATAACTTTCTTCTGGCTTCCCTGAAGTTTACCTCTTTCTCTCCTCCAGGCCTTGCCAAGTCAGCTCTGTCTCACGGTCAGACCTAGGCACCTCACCCCAAGCATCTGTACAGCAGCTGGAGTGCATAAGGTCATGGCCTAAGATTCCCCCTGGCTCAGTTCATATACCTGTTTGTAGGGCAGCACAGCTCCCGTTCAGTCTGTGTGCCCAGGTTTCCCTTCTGAAGAAACAGAGCAGAAGGTGACCCAAGTGTCAGCACCAGAAGGAGCTGAGATGCCACGAGGGTGCCCCCAGTCCTATCCTTCCAGGAATGTGGACATGCCACCCTATCTCCAGTGCAGATGCACCTAGCGCCTACTCCCTTGGCCTTTCTGGTTTCAGTATCTTGAGTGTGACAGTCTAAACTCCACCTACTTTCACATACACTTCCGTCTTCTTACATAGCTGCTTTCAGCTGTTCTAAGGGGACTCCTTGACAGCTCTGTCACTCTTGGTCAGACCCCTGTTCCAGTTTGCCAGCTTCCCAGCAGCAACAATTCTCTCAGCTCCTCTTGCAAGTCATCTTCTCCCCTCATCTACTGCCTTTGCAACCACATGACTGAGTCCAGCTCAGAATCACACAATATCACAGAATCATCTGGTTAGAACAGACCTTTGAGATCACGGAGTCCAACCGTTCACCCTGCACTGCCAGGATCCCTAAACCGTGTCTCTCAGCACCACATCTACATGTCTTTTAAACACTTCCAGGGATGGGGACTGCACCACCTCCCTGGGCAATCTGTTCCAATGCATCACAACCCTCTCTATAAATGAATTTTTCCTGGTATCTAACCTAGATCTCCCTTGGCACAACTTACGGCCATTTCCTCTCATCCTGTCACTTGTCACATGGGAGAAGAGACCAACCCCCACCTCACTACAGCCTCCTTTCAGGTAGTCTTTGAGAGTGATAAGGTCACCCCCAAGCCTCCTTTTCTCCAGACTAAACAACCCCAGTTTCCTCAGCTGCTCTTCATAGAACTTGTTCTCTAAACACTTCACCAGCTTTGTTGCTCTTCTTTGGACACGCTCCAGCACCTCAATGTCCTTCTTGAAGTGAGGGGCCCAAAACTTGACACAGTATTCAAGGTGCCTCACCAGTGCTGAGTACAAGGGGACAATCACTTTGCTTCTCCTGCTGGTCACACTAGTGCTGATACAAGCCAGGCTTAGTTTCACTCTCTATCAATCAGTAAATGGCAGCAACCAGCAGACCCTCAGAAGACTGATTTTAAATTAGCTGCAACTAAAATATTTGCATTGCTGTTCTACACATTTGGGGAGGCATCAGCTGTGATACTGTTTCGCTGCAAAGATTGCTGGACTACAAATGAAAACGGCGTATGAGGAATAAGATGTCTTTTTCTGGGGAACAATTGAGGAAATTTCCTAAGGATACCAGCCACAGGAAACCTAGCTGACACAAGAAAGTGCCATAGAGTTATCAGGGGCCAGCTCTGGATGCAGGTATTTCCTGACAGGAAGCAGCACCAGGAGGAGTGAGCCTGCTGCATACACTGGTCTGTCTGCAGAGATCGAGACAAAACGTCTTGACTGCAGCTAATTATTAAATCTGCACTAAATGGGTCAACTGCCCACTGGGGGCAATCTGTAGCCCTCTGCTGTTGACCAGCTCAGAGAGGCTGCAGGCTTCCCAGTTCTGCAGGATTTTGGCACTTGTCCTCTATCCAAAGATCAGACGAGTCTCTTGCCTTACTCCAAAGATGATGCTTCTGAGCAGAACGAAGATTTATGTTCTTCTAATAAGGTTGTTAAAAACAAATGAAGTAATGAGTCATGTTTGGTGTAATGGTCATGGTTAGGGGTGACTCTGTGTGTCTGAGTGTACAGACAACAGAGGGTACAAAGGCTCTTTTAATCTACTTGGACTTAACTGGAAAGGCAATAAAAAGTCAAATGCAAAAGTGAAGCCCTCAAGTCTGTCTTCTAAAAACCAGACAAGAACCAATACTGATTGCCATACCTACTTTTGTTTGTCTGGTTGGTTTTGGGTTTGGTCCCAGAAAGGTCCAGGATTCTCCAAATCCCTCTTGCACATTGTATTTTTGAAGCCTGTACTTATTCTGGTAGCTGCAACAAGCTGACCTTTAACCTCCATTTCTTCTGAGAGCATTCATTGCAAGTGTGCTGTATTTCACATACCTGGCTTCTTCAGATCTTGAAAAGCCAACTTTAACCCCAAACTGATTATAAGGAGTAAAAGCAGCAGCCTCTCCTTTCCCAAGACCCAGCCCCAAGCTCTGCGGTGAGCTTCTCTAAACTACCAAAGGAAATACAGGCTGTGTCACCAACCAGGTCACACTAGCACATGAGCTGTGTTTCAAAACTGAGTCAGTAGTTTAATGTAAAACAAATGGCTTTGGTTTTCCGCTGCCACGAATTACCAGCCATCATGGTAGGTCACATGCAGCTCTTCACTACTCCTGTACTTCACAGCGCCGGTTTCCATCTTGTGGCTGGATTTCTCAACCTACTTAAACAATCCGTATCTTGGATCAACACACTGCTTATCTCTGAGTCCCAGTGGAGAAGTCCCGTGATAGTTATTATGTCTGAGTGTGGCTAGATGCTAGAATATCCATCTGCCCTCCCCTGCAAATTTTAGTCTGGCAGAGAACAGCAAACCTTCTCTTCTGGATTTTTTAGCAGCAGCTTGACCAAAACGAAACCTCTGACGTATTTCCTTTCTTACTTGCGTGTGGATAAGTGTGGGAAAGAATCTTTGTCACTCAACTTTGGAGAACCATTAAATCCTTCTGAAAAAGGCATCAGCAACTACTCGGAGTATCTACTTTGATTGCCTTCTTATTTTTATAAATACTGAGAAAATTTAACACATGGAACCTAAAGTACTTTTACAGATTACTTTGTTTCCATCAGTTCTGCTGTTATCTGAGTCGAGTTGCCTGTGATTCAGACTTTTCCCTTGCTGAAGTGGGGTGCTTTCCCTGTCTCTGCACAGTGAGTTATTATACACAGTCCAGTAACACAGAGATAAAACTACGGAAGTTCCTCTGCAAGATCTTTAGTGCTTTTATTTCTTTCACTCTTCTTCACACTAATGGCTTGTAGCTTTCCCTTCTCCCCTCCACCACAGACAACCAACACACTAACTTCCCAAATTTCAACAAGGCTTTGCAAACTTCTTAGCACTTCCTTTTTTTGCACAAATAAATACCTTAGCTTTTTGTTTACTTAATAAAATTTCCCATATGATCCTTTTAGACACTGTAAACATGAATTGATTTCAAAGAGGAAGTACATAGGTGCTTTCCACCCAGTTTAGCAAATGACCTACCATACAGTTTTACGGTGGGATTTTATTAAAATATAAAAGAGAAGGAAGTTTCAAAAGACTCGGTGATAAAGAAACAGTGAGAAATGTTGCAATATTACGGCAGCGAGTACGACAGCCAACCGATGCGTTAGTGTTACTAAACCATGGTTCACCTTCAAGACTGGAGAAGTTAGCTGTGAAAACATAACTGCACAAAGTTTTCTGTGCATCTTACTGCTGCACCTCAGCCGTGTTTACCTGCTGCCCTGCACACTGATCTGGCTTGCAGATCTTCAGGGTTTGTTCTTTCTTTCCTTTAGCCAACATTATGTCCATGATCTCTCTCACTCTGCAGCCTCCCAGGGATCTGGCAGATGTGGAAAGATGCCACAGGGGCAAAGGTGTAGGCAGGCTGCTAAGCTGGCTGTACTGCCCAGAAGAGAAAGTGTCCGAGATAAAAACTCCAGCATGTGCTAAAGAAGGGGATGTTAGCCAAAGGCCCCTGCCTCAGGCAGCCCCCCAGGGCCCTGAACTGTGGGAGTGAGTTGCTGGCGGCAGGTTTCCCTGTGCAGGGCAATGAGGCACCACTGTCAGCCAAGCATCTATTACCATGGGGGGTTGCCAGTTCCTCAGGTCTTCTCACCCTCCCCAGCATGCCCTCAAGCAGGTCAGTGTCACCAGGGGCACCCACAAGCATGAGTGGAGATGTAGGCAACAACGGCATTTTTGGAGTTGACAATCGGGACCACTGAAGCAGCAATCCACAAGGAATGAAAGCAAGCCAGAAGAAACACAGTGGGGGAAAAGAGGCCTCTCCAGTAACAGAGAAAGGTAATGATTTCATGATTGTGGAGAAGAGAGAAAGAAAATCCTCTGATACATGAGAAGGGAGATAAGAAGAACATCTATGCAAAAACATCAGAAATCCCAAAGTTATTTCATGGTTATTTGGTTGCCTCATTGCTTTCCCTGAACAGGAACGGAGGAAGGACTTTGTGGAAATAATGCTGGATGAGGTACATATAACTGAATGTGTGAAGTGCTGAACATCAGCCAGCCCAGCCTGTTAAGCAGCTCAATTAATAAATATTCATAATCATTTGAAATTATTTTGAAATCATGTGAAAAAAGGTTGGAGAAAATCATATGTGTTGACAGTCTCCAAGGGAAACCTGAGTCATCACTTAACTCTTGTTACTTAGTGCCCGCAAGGCTATCTTCTATTCCACTGGCATATTAACATAAGTAATAATAAATCACTGTAAGCCAGAACCCTTTTCTGCTGACTGTGAGCAACTACTAGCATTTATGTGCTCAGCAAAATCAAGGAGATAGCTCATCCGAGTAGCATGGAGGTCCAGATCACCATCTGAACAGGGGTTTTTAGAGTGAATAACTGTTAGGAATAAGCCAAAAAATGGACAAGTTTTTTCAGACTTCACTTGTTTCTGACTCTCAGCCAAAGATACATAAGCCTTTCCCTATCATGATTTTCAAGCTGACAGTGAGCAAACTCATTCTGGAAAACAAAGGAGGGCTGGCTCCCAGCATGGCAAAGCATCCCAGGGCTGCCAAGAATTGGTGGGCAGGAATGGCTGATGGCAGCAGCCACA
>NW_010411263.1:0-7589 GCF_000710305.1 Buceros rhinoceros silvestris | reverse complement strand
GGCGACGGCCATGGCCTGGGCAAGAGTCATGCAGCAGCCATGGCCCAAGAAATATCCAGTGCAGCCCTGAAACAGCCCTTACAGGCGAACTGCCGGCAGACTGTTCCTCCTTTTAAACAGCCACAGATAAAATACACAGGCATGTGTGTGCCCCTGTCCAGAAAATCTTCTCTCTTGTTATGGAAAGCTTTTGTAGCAATGAGTTTTGGTGCTATAAATGTAAGATGTAAAATGTACTCATTCCCCAGGGAAATGGTCAGCTTGGTCCACAGCTTTGAGTGTTCCCAGCATTGTCAGTCTATACCACAACACACCATTGACGCTTTACGCTTTTCTACTCACAGTCAAATAAAACATTCTGAAACAGAAAGATCATGTAAAAATTGCAAACTCACAAATAAGGTTATGACCTTGAGCTAGTAACTTCACTACCGGAAAATAAACCAATAGAAGACTATAGGTTTGATGCAATTTTCCAGGAAACAGATAGGAAGGAAAAGAGACTAAGCGTTTTCTTTCTGGCCAAGAGATTTATAGCACTATTCGCATTTGAAAGGAGGAATTTGCCATGACTCATAGGAAATACCTTTGTTCTTGGGGATTTCAAAACACCCTTTGTAGAGCAGAATAGATGGCCTGAACTATGTCTGCTTTTGAATAAGGATAACTTTGCCTACTGAAAAGAATGAGAAGGTGAAGAAGTATTTTAATGGACTGTGAGGGTGCTTTCATTTTTCTTTATAGCTGTCTGCACCAAAGGCAGATGACAGAGGTGAATTATTTTAAAGAGCGTTGTAACACAGAAATTGAAAGATGATTAGATTTTGATTAATTTATTTGAGTTGTGTTAATTTTTCTAGAAGACACAAAAACTGATAAATTCTTTGCTCTGAAGAGATTGCAGATTTAACAGCGGCAATCTCATGTAATCTTCGTAGCAGCTGTCACATATTTACCCCACCTCACTTTTTTCAAACCTGCCACAAAGCTAACAAGGATTAATTGAGGCAATAACAAAAACAGAGCTGCAAATCCCCTCCAAAACCCAATGAAGGTGCTTGCTCACCTGCTAATCAACTTTTCTCAGCAGAAGAGTGGCCAGGGCTTGTTAAAACCATCTTTACATCTGACAGCATCATTATTACAGTCCCATGGTTGGTTTTTTGGGTTTTTTTTTTGGAACATAAACTTTTGTACTCCAAGAGAAATGATGGTGATGGAGAGGACCAGCAGCACTTAAAAGAGGACCAGAACTTAAAGGAGAAGCTTCCATCAGCTGCACTGTGCTTGGGGCTCTGGGGATCCAAATTAAGTGCTTTAAGCACCTTGAATGGTCCCACTGTCTTTAATGCTTATTTTAAAGTAGTTTTGGACTCAAGCCTAAAATAAGTTATTTTCGTACTCAAGTCCTCCTATACAGAATTAATTTGGAAATAAAAAAAATGACACGGAGCTCAAATATTGCAACGAAAAGAGAAGTAGCTCGGGCATATGCTCGGAAAGGAAATGGGGAAGTTACCCACCTCCTGGGTCTGCTGCTGCTACCTAATCCTATTACAGTTTGTGCATGGATTGTAACCAAAATTGTTCTCGTGATATTTTCCATTTCAAGGCTGAACCGTCCGTGCGTGTTTCACAGCGCTGGGCATGGCACCCAGAAGAGATGGTACAGCGTTGGTGTGGTCAGGCAGGCCAATGGTGGTCAAAAAACCTGTGCTTCTGGGATGCATTTACCAGGTATTTGGCCTTTGAACAAACCATCTTTTCAGTTTTATGGGCTCTTACAAATACACCCAGACATTGCTCCAGCTGTACCAGTCAAGAAATTTCACACAGATGCCCTTTCATGGTAAATGTTTTGAGGAACTTCTCAGATACTGACCCTGAAGGTATTTCAGGAAAGACAAGGCCACTTTTGGAAAGAGACTTCTCAGCAGGGGAACTGAGCAGGTGACTCAATGTGACTGCTCCATGAATATTTTATTTAAACACTCGTGTCACTCTGCAGCCACCGCCACTCTGTGCAGATGCCCGCACACAAAATGGCCACCAAGCTGGAGGGCAGCAGCCTTGACGTCTGCACTGCATCTTCCCTGACCCCCTCCTGTGGGCTGGCAAAACCACTATTATCCCTTGGGCGAGGTCATATGACAGCTCAATGTGACTGCTCCATGAATATTTTATTTAAACACTCGTGTCACTCTGCAGCCACCGCCACTCTGTGCAGATGCCCGCACACAAAATGGCCACCAAGCTGGAGGGCAGCAGCCTTGACGTCTGCACTGCATCTTCCCTGACCCCCTCCTGTGGGCTGGCAAAACCACTATTATCCCTTGGGCGAGGTCATATGACAGCACACAGAACAATATTCCTGTGTTTCCTGCCTGCTGACTAATTAGAGGCCAATCCCATGCCTCAGAGAAAATTGAGGACAGTTCCTGCCTGATATTGTTAAGTAGTCAAGTTGTGAAGAAGCACTATTTCCTTCAAATTTACTTTTCATTCTCCTCTCAATACAGCCATTTTTTCATTCTGCTGTGATATAAAACCTTTTAACATTATTTTCTGTCTGTTAAGTTTCCTGTGTAGGAGGCACTGTCCTAACGAACTGTATTAATCCTTAAAGAGGATCGAATGAAAAAAGATTAAAATATTCAAATTTTGGAGTTATTAGAACTCTCTTGAGGATGATTTTCTTGTTTGCCCTTTCCTGTCAGAATCTGATTTTGCAAATGAAGCTGACATATGTAAACCCTGATCACATCTTGCTATTAATTTTATATTTAGACTTACGAGCATGATTTAGATATATCTTGGGATTATCAGAACTTCAGCTGCTCATTTCTTAAATTCTGGGCTCTGAAAAAAGCTCTGCAAGGAAAGCATATCTGAGGACAACACCACAACAAGTCAATAACAGCATTATATGTCACAATATATAATGCTATATCCATCAAAGACAAAGCACTTCCCGCTCCTCTGAAAGATGTACACCTATCTCCCGGAACAGCAAAAAGGAAAAGAGACGTAATTATATAACCCAAAGCAAAGGCATACCAAAACTGATGTGGAAAACAGAAATAAACTAAAGAATTTTTGACTTTGAAGCCAAAGAACTAACACTGAAATCTGGACTGCAGGACTGCCGGAAAACTCCAGTGTAGCAGAGGAACACATATTCTCAGAAAAGTCCACTATGAAACCTGGAGTGTCCCATAAGAATCATGATTTCATTTCATTGCTTCCCTCTGTGAACTTTGTTACAAGAACATATTATCTCCTTCACATGCTGTAAAATGAAAAATGAGAATATGCTATCATATTGATCAAAAAGTTATATTCAGTGAATACTTGTATCAAAATAAGTAGCATTATTGTACCCAGAAAGGCACGAGAACATAAACAAGACAATTTTTGTACGTAGAGATTATATCTTCTATTAGATAAACTGGTCTAACTTATAAAAAAAAAAAAGTTAATAAAAAGCTTGGAGGAACTCAAGATCTTCTGCAGGCCTGAAACAGAAGCAGCGAACGTAAGTTTGCTGTGGAACTAAGTTTCCTTGCACATATCGCAGTCCGTTCCTTTCCCATTCTCACATCAGGCAGGTGATGCATTACTACTCCCCACACTTCAGGAGATATATGAAACCTCTCCACTTTGCTCTCCAAGTACCAGCTACCTTTTTTTGTCAGGTGGCCTAACTTACAGACACTTCATTTGGCTTAGAGCAGCTTCCCTCCACTTCTGTTGAGCTTTGAAGTTTGCTTCTACATCTCACCTTAAGAAGGCTGAGAGTGCTCAACAGTTTGCTTTACTCAGCACACAAACCTTGGTTTGCCAGCTTCCGTTAGTGCTGTCCATCTGCAGGAGCTCCACCTGGGTCATTGCCATCCCACATGATGTGCTAACACAGAATAATCCAAATGACTGGAAACCAGAGGGCAAGTTTTACTGCAGCAGCATGGCAATGTTAGGAACAGTTCAAGCATTAGTGTAATGACATCAATAGCCTTGTGTCACTGACATAGGAGAAAATAACCACTTTCACAGTAAGAAATAACTTTTTAAGGAAAATGATAGGCTCACAAATGAAATATGAGAGAATTCTCATATGACACAGTATTTTTAGACTGGATAAATGCGGGGAGGGCAGTCATTTTTGTTAGTAGCCAAATACTTCCCAAGAGCAGTTCAAGGCTAGATTTAAAAGTTAATTTTAAAAGTTTTATGATGTGCAGCATGGACTCCAAAATTCTGAGAGGGCACACAAATAAATATCCATACTCAAACAGCCATGAATGGACCACCTTTTTTTCTGCATATCATCACTAAGGCAAGGAAAGGTGTGGTGTGTGCTTGCTGTCCCTGTGTCACATTGGACATACTCACTAGGGCAAGGAAAGGTGCAGTGTGTGCTTGCTGTCTCTGTGTCACATACAGGGATGAGGTCTAGATCTGCTCTGTGGTTACAGTGCTGCAAGGCAGGTGAGCTGGCAGTGGAGTATTTTAATCGGCAAAGTGTTATGCCCCAAAGCTAAGGAGAGGGAAAGTTTTGTCTGCCCTTAACTAATGACATTAGCACTCCACCCTTTCCATGGTGTAACATGATATAATCTAGCCTTAACAAAGGGACAACGGGTAAGGAAAAAGGCAGGGGAGGAAAAAACCATTAATTTTAATCCAGAAATTTTCCAAACACGAGATTAAAATGATGAGGAAAAATACCTCCATTTTTAGAAGTCCCAGTGCAGCACTGTTGTGTGCAAAAGGCCTAAAGAAGGTGCCTTTTAGTTGTGTCACTGTCCTCTTCACATTACACAGCTCATCAACTCTGTTGTCACAGCATTTTCAGGCAATTGATTACCTGGTTAGGAAACACAACTTAATGAGTCATGAGCAGCAGTGTTTGTTGTGAGTGACACGTTTGTTTAACCCACATGAGGAATTAAACAAAAAGCATCAGTAACCATTTCAAACCAGCTGAACGTCAGAGAAAAGCAAATAGTTTTATATATGTAATACTACACGCTCCCACCGAACCCCTCTCCTGCATGAAAACCAAAAGGCAAACAAGGAGCAAGTGAATGATTGTACCCATGGAGGCTGCGTATGTTGCCAGCAACAGCTAGCCGTGAAATTGAAAGCAAATATTTGCTCTGCTTAAAAAATGTTCAGATTATAATAATTGCATAGTGCTGTAAGCCTTGAGAGCTTCTTGATCATTTATGGACACTACCTCTCTGTTTGCTGAATATTTACTGCGAGTGAGTTGAGGTTCCCAGAAATTCACTCTCAGTCACTCCCCTGATTAAACCCAGAACATTTTCAGACAGAATTATGCAAATGAAACAAGTTCTGATATACCGAATTTTTAGTTTTCTACTTCCCTGTAGCACAGGCTTGGTGGTTCTGTTTGGGTTTTTCTCATTGCAGTCAGTGCAGTCTGATTGCTCTTTCATTTAACGTCCTGGTTGGGGTTTCCTAAAACTACAGTAAAAATCTTGACACTTCCTATGCCAAGGTGGTTTGGGAGGAGTTGTAGGGCTGGATTTGCCCTGTCTCAGTCAAGGAAAGAAGAGGGGAGTCTTTGGCTGAGTCTGGCTGCTTTTTGGCTGTCACCACTAGACACCCATTTTTCATATCTTTCACCTTTGCACTAAACCACACACTTTAGCACAAAAAACCAAAAGTGCAAAACCTAAGGAAAATCACAGAACTGTTTCATTTACCTGGGATGCAGGAATAAAAGCAGTTTTATAACCTGGAGAGCTGTGCAGCCCCTGTAGGGCTGTGCTGCCTGCTACAGTGAGCAGGAACAAGCTCCTTTGCCCCTTGCAGGTGGCACATAAATCATCCTCTCTCAATCGGAAACCTCAGACAGGTAGGGTTTGGAAGGGATCTCTGGAAATCAACCCCCCTGCTAGAGCAGGTTCATCTAAAGCAAGTTGGACAGGATCGCACCCAGGAGGGTGTTGAATATCTCCAGAGAAGGAAACTCCATAACGTCTCTGGGCAGCCCGTTCCAGTGCTCTGCCACCCTCAAAATAACGAAGTTTCTCCTCTGATTTAGATGGAATTTCCAGTGTTCTGGTTTGTACCTGTTGCCCCTTGTCCTGTTGCTGGGCACCACTGAAAAGAGACTGGTCTCATCCTCCTGACACCTGCCCTTTAGATATTGATAAGCATTGATACGATCCCCTCTCAGCCCTCTCTTCAGGTTGAACAGACTGGGGTCCTTCAGCCTTTCCTTGCAAGAGAGATACCCTAGTTCCCTAATCATCTTTGTAGCCTTTTGCTGTACTCTTTCCAGTAGTTCCTGCTTACCAAAGGTCTGCATCCCCGTCCCCTTCCCCCATATTTTCAGGCAGCCCTCACCAGGGCTGCCACCCTCTCAGTGTCTGGCAATGCTGTGACCCTGCTCTTGTTCCAATCACCCCAGTCATGCTCCTGTCACCTCCAGTGTTAATGTGTCCCCACTGAGGATACCTGGGTCTCAGAAAGGGACCTGCTCTGGTAAAGGGAAAAATCAGCTCAGTGGGGAGTCTTGAGCACCCAGTCTGGGAAGGGGACAAGAAGGGATAGGAGAAAAAAATGTTTTGTCCAGCAATGGGAATTCAAGTCCCAGAATATTTCTTGTAAACAACTCACATGGGTTAAAAATGCTAGTGCAGGCTTTGGGGCAGCAAGCTGCCTGTGTGCCACCTGCCTGTTTCTGCCCCTGCAGTGGTCCTTCTGGGAACAGACCTGAGCTCAAGGCTTGTGAAGGTGGTGTTCTTAACCTGGACACATGCCCCAGCCTGGCCCAAAGCAAGAGACATCTGTGCAACCACAGCCTATGATGGAGGTTTGTTCCTCCCTGGGCTGCTCCCTTCCCCTGGATCCTTGCAACTTCCTGGAAACTGTTACATCTTGAACTTCCCATTATGGGCAAAATTTGGGAAAGTTCTTCAGCACAGGCTACGTTTTATGTACCTGTCTGTCTTCATTGACTTCAACAAGCTTCCAGTCAGCCCTAATGGTGCCTGAGATTGCTGAAGATGTGACTTCCCGCAGTCCTGCACACACAGGGAATGAAGCAGCATGATGAACTCAATGAAATCGGCACCACGACTCCTGAAAACAGCATGAGTCTTTTAGAAAGCATCCACAACCTGAACCAGGTAGCATTTGCAATGAACATGAATATTTCAGAACACATTTACAAAATGCACTCACTCATTCCTTTTACAACTGCATTAGGCCATGGTCGTAAGAGTAAAAATATATTGGGTCGGGCAGCTTCACGTGCGCTAGTCCATAAAACATTTCCAGTGCAATTTCAATACTGGTCTACACAAAATTTTCAGGATCAGGCTATGACGTGCTGCCAAGGCAAGGCTTTAGAAAGACAGTGGTTTCTGATGGCCATTTTGGACTAAGAACACTCTGACAAACTACACTCAATTTCATGCGTCAAATACAAGTTCTAAACCTATTTGCAAGGTGTTTTAAAATGTATTTATTGTAAGAGGTCTAATAGACATCTGCTAACCTATAATATACACTATATGTATCTGTAAATTTTAGCTATAAAATAGTAATATATA
>NW_010411262.1:370-20844 GCF_000710305.1 Buceros rhinoceros silvestris | reverse complement strand
CTAAACCAGGTATCGCCGGGCGTCCGGCTTGCGAGGAGGCCTGAGGCACCGTCCGAATTCCTGAGGAACGTGAGCAGCAGAACGGCTCAAACGCTTCAAACGCTTCATGCAGAACAGAACGTATTGGTATTACTATGCGTTACTGCATATATTTTTGTCGCAGGTGCCCAGAAAATATTTTAATGATCCTAATACGATCATGTTTGGTTGTTTGTTGTGTTCAATTTACATTCTTCTTGTACGCACAGGCAGGGATTTGGCTACATTGTTTTTGAATTTTCGGTTCTGGTTCCCAGAAAATGTCACCTTAAAATGGTCTATTCCTTCTGAAAGAAAAGTTTCTTAATGCATGGCTGTAAATGCAGGACTTGACAACAATGTTTAGACCACAGCCAATAAAGAAAGGCAACACCTTTTAATTCCATAAAAATACACTGAAAGAAGAGAAACATTTTGTGGAGGGGCAGAATGGAAATAAGTACATATTTTCTTCTACAAAAAGTGGAGAATTTTATATGTTCTAGAAAACTTGGGTGGGCTATATAAGGGTGGAAAAAAACTCTCAAAGGAAAAGACATTGCCCTATCCTCAAGCCTTGTGCACAGCACCCAGGTTGATGATGAGGCATTCTTTCTCACTCTGCCCCTGGTCCTTACACGGGGACTAAAGAGATCTCCTCACACTTAATTGCTGGTGTCATGCCTCACAGCCCAAACAAACATTTTTCCAGTTTGCAAGCACTGCAGCTTAGTCTGCTTTGCTGTGACGATACGAGAAGCAAACAGATGTAGAGCTTTGCACTGGGGGTTAAACACTAAAAATTACTCTTGTGAATTTTCCTTTAGAATCGGATCTCTGCTTATGTGTGCAGCTAGAAACAAATTTGTTCTCAGTATCTTTTACATGCACCCCAAATGCCTTATTGTCAATGAAAGATGGAAAGCATTAACTGTCTGCATATGTCACCGACTGTAGTATGAGGTTCACATTTTCAGCATTTCTAGCAAACTAAACTGCCGAACAATCTAATCAATGGTCTGTTTATCTAACCTAATTTTCCACCACTCCAGAGGCATGCAGAGGAACCTTCCACAAAGTATAATCCTAAGTATAAGCTATCCAGCTTGACACAGCCATTTGGCAAATTTTCCCCAAAGTACCAAGATTAATGCCCATTTAAAACACTGAATCTAACGTGAATGTGAATGTCATTATTGCTATTGTTGGCTAATACCTTGTTTAAAGCTTGATACAGGAAGACATTTATTTTTCCATTAGAAAATAAGCACTCTTCTGAGAAAACAGTTGACAGAATGAAACTCTGCAAGAGTCTGCGTATGTAGGACACAGTCCTGAACTGGCTGTGCTCGGCACACACGAGAAGACCATTTCCATTCCTGACTTCAGTGACTCTGCTTAAAAGGTTACACCTGAACAAAGTTATTTGACATAATCAAACTATAACACCACCATATAAGCTAATTAAATGGTATGTCTGGACATATATGAGTTTTATAGTCAATAAGGCAATTTTACAGGTTTTGTTACTATTTAGAAAAACATATTAAGCAAAGACCATTACACAAAGCCTAAAATTTTAATATGAATCTACACTGGTACATCCTCAGCCTATGCATTATGTAAATGTGTACAAGTGCAGTTACTCGGTAAAATCAAATGATAGTAGATAGTCTGCTGACCACCTGATTTTAACTAACCAATACACTTATCAAAATGACAGTATTATTTTCATAGCTGCCTGAATGTAAAAATAAGTTCCATTTGATATATAATGTTTATATTAATCCCTTTAAACATTTGCTGCCTTTCACCTCACAGGTGATCCCTGCAAAATGTGTCGAGTGATTTACTAAGGTCTGACACAGCAAAGTGCAGAAAAGGCTCACATCCCACTGGCTTCAGGAACAATTAAGGGCTACTCCATGCACCTTCCACGATCAAGCTCTGAGGATCTCACTATCTTTCTGGACTACGGTGTTGTTCAGTTTTTTGCACATTAACTTTCTTCATCATGCTTTCATTGTGCAGAGGTCAAATAACACCTGTATTCAAAACCCTCTTACTGAGCAAGATTTTCAGTTAAGTCAATAGGAGTTTGAGCAAGAGGAATGCAGGCATGAGTAAAAAGTTTGTCACGTATGGCTGTTACGTGGCATAGATTAATTAAGAATGTCATAGTACATAGATTTCACAATCTAGACCTGAAAAAATCATAGTTATCATAATTAATGGTTAATAAATAAAATACAGCAAAAATTTTTTCCACTCTAGTGAGTAGTCTGTAGACCTAAAATTAACATTCACCAATCCTATCTGTGTTTCTTTCTTAAGAATCTCACTCTACTACAGAGCAACATGTAAATCAACGGAAAATGTTGGAAAACGTATACCAATGGAAGTTATTTTACTGCTAAAAATAAAAACCATTATTCTAATTTTTTTGTCTGCTGTTTGCCCTTATACTCCTCAATTTTCTCTTTGATATTTTAAAACCTGGGTTTAGGCAGTCTGTTAGTAACAGTGGCCTTGAAAATCAACAAGACATTTGAAAGGATCCAAAGAATTTATCTGCATCTGATTGAACTGATTGACTAAGTAAAATAGCAATTCTTCTTGAAGAATATATACCACTTTTTAGAACACAATCTAAGAGCACTCAGTATTAGAACAGGCAGTCTAATTTGAACACGAGTAAAAAGACAGCACCGCATTCTTAAATTCTGGGGAGGGAAAAAAAAAATTGTTGTTCTTTCAGTTGTGTCTTTGCTAACAATTTGGAAGCATCCATTGTATTACTACTGCAGTGTTACTGAGCTAGTTTTATTAAGGCAAATTTATAGCAATGTTAGAAATTAATACCACTCTTATTTCCTCCACTGCCTGGCTTTATTGAATGCCATGGGGCATATTAATCAGTAAAGCCAAGTAGTGCATGAAATAAAAGTATAAATTAACCTGTAACATGAATGTAAAAAGGGGCTTAATAAAATAGAAATAAATAACACTTTAATGATAATCAACCCTACCTGGCTTAACCAAGCACATAGTGTAATAATGCTAAATGCAAAAAAAAAGAGTATATTTAAATAAAGTTTAAATTGTGATGCACACAACATAATTTACAAAGTAATACTCAATTCACTGTACTGTTCAAACACACATAGGCTCGTACTAAAATCCACTCTTCTGGCCTGACACTTCCTCATGTAAAATTCCTGACAACTTTGGGAGTAGACTCAAGGCACAATGACTACAAATGTGGGAATGATTTCAGAACAATTTTGCATTCTAGAGGTCTATGCATTTAGATGCAACCAAAACCAAAGTTTCTACATAGTATATTTCACATATACCCAAAATGTTATCTCCACGTATCAGCTAAAACCAGAACAGTTTCTCCAAGCCTATTTCACACAGGTGAACAATGTGTACAGTGATTTATTAAGGGCTTGACCTTTCACAGGTGTCAAGCGTGTGCAAGTCATTTTAACCTGTCCTTAAATTTATGTTTGGTATTCCTAAAGACACTGTAATCTGTGGTATAACAGAGGGAAAGTATCTTCTCTCCAGATCTTCTCCCTAAAAATCTCCATCCAAAGAATTACTGCCAGTACACAAATTGATATATGTGTCTTTGCAAAATCAAAGATAATTTTGTAATAGTCAACTAATACAGAGCTCAGCTTTTCTCCAGTTACTGCACAAACATTTGGCCACATTATCGTATGTAATAACCACATACATGGAAACACATGTATTTTCAAAAACAGAAAAATTAATTGCCCCAATTCTGTAATTATCATAAACCACCAGCGTGTATGTATGTGTGTATATATGTACGTGTGTGTATGTATGTGTGCATGTATGTATGCACGTGTACGCGTATGCTCCCTCTGCTGGCTCAGCTGCAGAAGTTAGCCGTGAAACACACCTGCTGTGACTGCCTGCTACTAACACCACTGACATAACCAGGTAACGACTTTGCTAGAAACACCAAGTAACAAGAGGTAAGATGAGAAATTCTGCATGAGTGACTGCACACATAACAATATAAACATGACACTAAAGCAAAGGTTTTACAAATACAAACGTGTAACAGATTAGAAATGCATTGGAGTTCATTGCATCACAGCTGTGATAATCATGATGGGGACATAAATTAATATCAAGTATAGCCAATATTTAAGACATACGGTGAGCTGTGCTTGAGATACTCTTTGGGTGGACCTGTAATGTTGCAACCAGTATTAATTTAAATTTTTTTACATTTGCAAATTGTATAAAATAGGGTTGCAGACAGGTTACATTCAAGTGTTCCCAGGATCCTATAGACATGGTTAAGGATCTTACTCTGCAGAAAACAGAATGGCACTGAACATGAGGCAAGCTTAACATTTAGACCAAGTGGAGTCCCTGTACTCTTGGATGATGTTTGCCACGAGTTTTGTCAGCTAATGAGTTGAACCATCTGTAGCAGTTTCCTTACAGATGCGGCCAACTCCCGTACTGGGCCACTGCGTCTTCTGACACAGGGATCTCTGGAGGGCTCCAAAGACAGCATTCCGAGGGAAGGACAGAAAACTCCGCCACCAGGTACTCAAACGTGGTAGCTCTTTGTAAATAATAAAGCAGCTGGGGTTTTTTGTTTGTTTGTTTGGGGTTTTTGCCAAAGAGCCTTCATCAGCCCCCTTCATCAGCCACAGTATCAAATCCAGCCTCAACACAGTATCAGTGGATGTAAAGGAAATACATGACAACTCAATTTAGGCAGCTTTTTTTCTTTTTTGAAAATCAAGCTTTATGCTTAAAATTTGGATTCTTCTAAGTCCACTGAGCTTAACCTATCAAACAGATTTTTTAATGCATAGATTTCATAGAGTTTTATGAGATGCACAGCAGTATTCACTTTGGAACACACTAAGTGTATATTATCTCAGAGCTATACTAACAAGACATGTTCTACAGTAGTAAAGAAAGCACACTGTTAAATTTATATCTTATTCAGTATACACGAAAAATAAACTGAAAAATACCTTTAAAAATGTTTTTCAAAAATGTTATTTAAAGAATAATACCACAATAGCTAAAAGACTGCCAGTCCAAATGGATATTGCAACACAATACATATTAGTCACTGCATTTAGATGACTGAACTCCACATTAATTTTGTTTGGAAGTCAAATGCCTTCGCAATTTAACATCAGCGCTGGCAGCATTATAGTCATTAGTCCAAATAAGCAAATTTTTTTTCCATCCCATTGGAGTCCCCATAAAATAAAATAAAATAAAATTTTAGAAATAATAAGAAATTCTAGCTTAAACATAGTGGTTTAGTTACATATCGATACAACATTTATGGAGACAGTTGTTTAAAGTACAAAAAGAGAAAACTGAGGCTGGAAAATGTCATTTGTTGGTCTCATATTTGAACTGCGTACCTAATTTCCTACCACTGTCATGACTGGGCAATACATGGTAGGTTCTTTGAAAAACTAAACCTTCTTGAATCAAGTTACATAAATGTCAAGAGATTACCAATTCACAGAATATCCCAAATTATTTAAGTAATAAATTAGGCAAGTGAATGATATATTACAAAAGCCCACAGTTAAAAGAAATCACTTTAGATTCATACTTGCATTTTAATATTTTAAGATATATAGGGTTTTTTTCATTTAAATATTCCCTGCAGTATTAAATTAAAGCAATTCTGTTGCAACAGAACATGAAAAAAAACAGAGAATGCACATCTCTCACAAACACACTGTCTATGGAAAGCAGACCATAAAGTATATGATGAAACTATGACAGTACATTTCAAGTAGTCACACACAAAGAAACAAACATGCACCATGGGCCCTTGAAATTGTTTCACAACTATTAGAATATAATTTATTTTAATAACAAAATCACAACTATTAGAATATAATTTATTTTAATAACAAAACTATTTATTGTGTAGGTTAGTATTTCAAGCATCTTTTTTAAATAAATAGCTTGTGTGTCTAAATCAGTTTATTAAATCTTATAAAAAAAACAACACAAAACCTCCCCATTTAATTTATTCCCTTGGTTTAGAAACATCTCTGTAATTTTACAACAGTGCAGTCACAGGCATTAGACTGGAAGTAAGACAGTGACAGCTCTGCTTACTGCCTGCAGCTGTCACTAACACTAGATCTATCTTCGCAAATATTATTACAAGTGTGTTCATTTGAGGTGTCCTTATTCACAACAGCTGACCTTCATGGCTATGTCTGACATTTGCAAAGAAAAGTTCTGCTTTACAACCTTCAGTGTGCCTTCAGTTATAAATCATTTGTAGAGTATTAGTAATAATAATTGATTTTAGCAGTAAGTAATAGAGTTATAAACAGCTCCTACTGTTTAATGAAAGAAATGCTTCATCTTCTGGTTTTATTTATTAGTATTCAAGAGCCTTCCACAACCTCACTAAGATCAGTTATTGCTTAATTAAACTAGAAAAGATGGCCTGTCAATGACTCTTTGTTCAAAAAAATATAAAAAATATTAATTTTTTTACATTTTTTTACAACTGTTCTTAAGAGTTGGTGATTTTTCTTTTCCATTGTGAGCTTATTTGAATACAGATACTGCATGTGAGTAATGAATTGTTTGCATTTTCCTTATATGTTAACAAAATGCAGGATTTTCCTCTTAGCATCGTGCATCGGTTACAAGTAAATACAATAAATTATGAGTTTTACCCTGTGTTGACTACATTAGAGCTCTCCTCAGTATTAGCAAGCGAATCAATTGCAGAAACAGTCTAAGCATTTTTTGCTTCTCACAACTAAACTCTATGCATTTTTGAAGGAATTCAGTTTTCTAGCAAAATAAAAAAGCACGTACAGGTTCATCGCACGTAAGAACTTGTGAACACGTTCACACATAAGAAACTAAGGACTAAAATACTTCACTGGCAAATGGCCTGATGAATGATGCAATTACTCTGTCCATAATGGCAGGAAGTTTCAAATAAACAATACCAATTAAAATCCGACTGGAACATGATAGCAGCTGCTGGTTTTATTCTGCCTTTTTTGTCACAAGGTAGTGATAACTGACAAATAAAACTTAACATCACCTTATCGTGATGCAAATAAAAATATACTTGTACCTTATCTAAATGTCAGGCTTGAGACGCTGTCTATCATCTCTCACCACTAGCTGGCACCATAGCTTTAAAAATGTAATGTGTCTCGTTTGTATCTTACTAATTAACAAGCCAGCTACCTAATTTTTAACAGAAAACAATTATTCCAAGCAAACGGGAAATATTTTGGGGCCATAAACTAAAACGAGGCTGAAAGCAATATTCTCATTGATGACTGGTAAGATACATCCTGCAAAGGGAAATGGGTAACAGTTAACAGACTCAGGGGTTGTTTTTATTAGACGAAAATAAATGGTACTGTGCACAGATGGGAGAGTCTGATATTTTTGCTACTGGCTGGGAGATCATAGAGGTCAATATCTTGAGTTATGAAGAGGATGAACCCCGATAAACTGCCTCCCTTACTGGGCTTTTTATCCCAAATAAACTCAGAGGCTGCTGCAGGTTCATTCCCAAAGAAGCAGCTTTATTCCACCAGCTAATAAATTTCACAGTCTGTCTCCTTCACTGGCTTCCTTTTTCTCATTAGAGCCTGCTGCTTGCATTGTCTGCTGGCTGGATACAGATGCCCTAAGAGGCAGGGACCTGGTTTCCGTTCTCTGACTCCGACGTTACAATAGACTTCACTGCCATGTTCTGCTCAAAGTCATTCAGACTAGTCACTACGGGATGACTCGACCCATGCATTGGCACACGCACCCACACATCCACACACACATAAAGTTCAAAACAGGGAAGTTACAAGCTGGTCATCTACTGCTCAGCCTCAAAGAGGACAAATAAAAATTCAGGCAACTGTTGCCAACTGTCTCTGTATTTACAGTTGGGCAAAGAAACCCATAAATGTTCACATAATGCCAATAACAGCATTGTTAATTTACCAACATGTCATATTTGTGGCCGATCTGTCAGCTGTGGTCTGAATAGAAGGCATACTTTTATAATGTGAGAAAATCATCACTAAAAAGAAAGTAGGACTTTCTCGTACAACGTGGCAGGTTCTCTGCTGCTGTCCAACCAAAGTCACTCTGAAAGCTGAGACAGTATCAGTAACAGCAGTCACCTCAAGAGAACCCTGCTGTTTTGGCCTTGGCACCATTAAACAGTATAGCTCATAAAGGTACACATACTCTTCATTACAATCTTCCATAGGACCAGAGAGAAGACAATGCACGCTTTGAACAACAGTGCTATGCACGTTACAAATTCTGCAGTTGGTTCGCTAAACACCTAGCTGGTAGGTCTCTCCTTTCGAACAAAAAAATTTTTAAAAAGTATCAAGAATAACATATACTGTTAGCTATGTAGGAGAAAAAGCATTCTAATTCTCACTCTGAAAAAGGTCACCTCCTATACTATAATTTTATAATGACATTTTTGTCCTACCTAACGGGGAAATGGTGAACCTTATCTACACCTTCACTATGATTTAGACCAGTTAGATTCTGCCATTTGCAATCTACGGTACCACTGCCAGGCTAGTCTTCAGCCCACTTTAAGTACTGCCTTTCCATCCAGTTGAACAGCAGAGCAAAAAACAGTTCCCACACACCAATACAGAGGAGATTATGCATATGGACTGTACCTATATTTTCAGGATAATCACAGATATCATGAAAGGGCTGTTGTCTAAAATGACACAACCAACAACTAATGGAAGGATTGATTTGGAAGACTATACATGGAAGGACTTGAGTTAATGAACACTGTTATAATATATATTCAAACTCGTATGGCACAAATTCTTACCTTCCAAAAGAAAAAGAAAAACAAACAAATGAAAGACTGGAAAGTAATGGAAGGGACCCACCTAGATCAAGTTCTTTTAGTGTTTTAAATCTCTTGAAGTAGCTTCATATGTGCTAGTGAATTTTATCCTTTGCTGACACAGACATTTTGTGTTTCATAAAGCCTTATTTTAATTCCATGTTGGCCAGCATGTATACAAACACTTCTTTGCTAATTTTATCTTGGAACAGGCAAGAACTAGTAGCAGAGTTTACCTGTTTCTGTTCTACTTCAAAAAACGCCATCTAAGGAACACAGTTCAGGATCACGTTTGTTCTTTCATAAAAGGAAAGTTTACACAGCAATATTTTTTCAGATTCCTGCCACTGGCGAGTTACAGTTGCAAAATATACACTGTAGCCAAAGGTTTTGAGGCTTTGTTTTGTGTAACAAAGCTGTCAATAAGCAACAAATTAGTTGCCTCTAGTGTTTTAACAAAGCCAAGGGACACCTTTTTGTGCCTATGCTCCATGGGATAAACACGCTGCCAACATCAACTAATCATAATGTTAAGAATGTGGTGGGATTGCCTTGTTCCAAAGTTATTTTGAGGTCATTTTGATAGTCCTGCAAACAGTCAACAGGGCAGCCCCTTGTAACTGAGTCAATTCCACTGAATTCAGGACAGATGGCAATGTGAGACGAAGGATCATAAATTGGAGAAAACCTAGTCTTAGTGAATGCAGCAGAGAAGCTTGTAATGGCTGCAGTACTATAAAAAAGCGTTAACGTTAATCCACTGCTATCTGTCTTTATTTTGCTAACCCACTCGAGTGGACACCACAGCATTGAGACTACATTAATCAAAATTTGGAATGACCTGCTTTTCATTGCAAACTGCAGTTATCTTTCTTTACTGATTGGCCTTGACCTGTCAGCTGCATTTGGTACTGCTGACCCTGGGGGTTCTTCTGAAGAGCCTGGAGTACTACGAAAGGTTGTCTGGCTCTGTTCTTGCTTGGTTTAATTCATATTCTACTCAACATACCCATTTTATTTCCAGTAGAAATTGCTCATTTAATTGCATTGTAAGTTTTATGGGGTATGCCCCAGGCTGTATTCTTTATGCCAAGCTTCTCAGTATTTATATGTGGAATGGTGGAAAAGAAAAAAAAAAAAGTCAGTCACTCACAAAGCTAGACCAGGCTTCACAATACCAATAATTTTCACTGTTTTAAATTGTATACAAATCTATGTAGGAATAAAACAAATGTATATGTCACCATCTGAGGTTTATTTGACAAATGAGTTATTTTTAACTTAATACTTTCAAGACCGGTTCATCCACTTTTTAGGAATTTAGCAACCCTTTCTTCAATGCTATTATATATTAAGTGTAGTAAGGGACCTATATTACAACTTCATACCTAACCAAGCCCAAAGTTGGTTGGATGGGAGCCTTAGTACTACAAATCCAAATAGCTCATACTCAAGAAACCAGTGTTCTTTCAGATAACATTACTGCAGTGGAATCAAAAGTATTTACTGTCTTCCTTTGGAAAAGGGATTCAGGTTTGATACCCCAAATCCTTATTCTTCCCAAAGAATTAAAGAAGTGGTGTAGTATCGCATACGTCTTCATTACTTGTGGTGTTTGCCAGAACATACATTTTAAACCTGACATTGCATAATGAGTGCTTAATGAGTATGAGGAGATGGGTTCAAATATTATGCCATGCATAAACTGCCACCTTTATTTGTAAAAGTTGTAAAATTTTACTCTTACGACTAGCATTTAGGTTTGCCAGTCCACTTGGATGCTGTCAAAATGAAGAGAAACATTACATGAATTAGGAATGAAATATCAAAATAAATGCACGATAATTTTTATTCATATCTTGAACTATAGATTATTTCAACAAATAGGACTGAGTTTATGCAACAACCTAATTTACTTTGCAATTGACCTATTAAATCAGTACCATCAGTATTACGAAATTGAAAAAATTAGATCCATCATACAGGAATAATCTGGATCCTGGTCATCCAATCAGTTTTGTAAAGAACGACTCCTTTACCAAGGCCCAACTGCAATGGAATTCTGTGCAAAGATTAGAAATCTGTGTACAATGATAAAAGTCCCCAATTCAGACCTCAGAGCAAAATATTAATGTGGCATTGCAAGTAAAATGCATTTATTATAAAATCGTAACTTTAAACATTTAATTAAAGCTACTTTGTGCTATATCAGTCATGTTATTTAAAAAAAAAGGAGACTGAAAAAAATACAAATTATAAATAAATAAAAACATTATTAACTTTAAAATTTTATATCAATTTTTAAAACAGACAATAGTAATAAAACCAGAGGATACAATCAAAAATTGAAAATAAAGGGATAATACAAATAAAGCAAGATGCAGTTTACTCATGAGTAAAAACAAAGTAAAAGACAGCATCTATTGAGAGATCAGAAAGCAAAACTGGAAATCGAACAACTCCAGATTGTGGAAAAGTACAGCTCAGAATCTGAATTTTGCATGCTAGGACATATTGCTAGTATAATGGATGCAAGCTTTGGCACAAATCTTTTAGCTTATCACACAAATATATACGAGTAAACTCTATATGGACTCAAGTGTTTATCCTGTTGTTGCATGCTCTGATTTGATACCAGTTCCAGCTGAATTAGTACCAATTACCTTATCTGTAAACACAATCACAGAAAAGTCCAGCAGCTGAAATTCACCAAGCACTTACATCGAAAGAAAACAAAGGGACTTGTTTCCATAAGTTTCTCCCCTTAAGTTCATCAAGCCCTTTCTTTCTTATACCATTATCCTCTGCCATAATGTCCTGGGTTCAACATGGAGGAACCGGATGCTCCCATGTCTGAAACCTCAATTTTTATACAATTTTTAAGAACAACAAAAAATTAAACAAAAAACCCTCAAGAAAACGGTATTCTTTCTGATTAGCTAGGAGCTAATGACTTTTTTCCTTGTTGTGCCTCACCTTGACTTTTTTCCTGAACAAAGTCTGTCTGTTGAGCAGTAATTGCTAGGGCAGTATTGTCAAAGTAATAAAACAAACTGCATTAATACTTTAACATTCTGCTTAACTACAATAGCAGTACATAAGTACAAAAAAGGAAAAACATACACACTTTCCACTTTTGATGAATGTCACAAATTACTGATAACAACATGTGGCACCAGAATTAGAAATGAGCCAACAGCTGCAGAGATTTAAGTCATTTGCACACTGCCTGTTGTCTGGCACCTCCCCTGCTGGAAGTTACCATCTTCAGAAAATAGGAGAGGGGAATGTGGGCCTATTTTTCAGCTGCCTCAACTCACAATTCAACATGTTAAATCATGGGATGTAGGAAAACATCCTCAATTACTGCAGCTGAAATCATAACCAATCTGCCAATAGTAAAAAAAAAAAAGTATTCGAATTCAGCATTATGAAAGCAGCATTTTCCCAGATTTTATTAGAAAAACAGATTTTTTTCCCTTGGGAAGTAACAATCAGCAATTATGCATTATTTGAATTTTTAAAAATACTCCTAATTCTGTCTATATTTATAACCCAGTTCCTCCCAGAATGGTTAAATCACACCTGATTGTCACAACAAACATAGAACCCTAGTCTACTCCTCTTCCCAAATCATCCTACCTAGACCGTGATCTTACAAGACTGAATTATAATTTAGAAGTAACACAGTGCCGGTTCTACAGTGTTACATAGCAAATTTCCTATACAGTCCTCAGTGGAAGCAGGAACAGAGCTCTAGTAAGAGCAGCAGTGTCCAGGAGAGTCTCGGGAAGGCCAGAGGCAGTTTCGGCAAGGTCTGAGCAGGCTTTCTGCGCTGGTGGTATCGTAAGTGGTAAATAATGTGGGTTCTGGCGTACTAATATTATTTACGTAGGGCAGACAACAAAGGAGCACGGCCGCTGCTATGAGGTAATGAAGGGACAGTTACCAAGCTAAGGTAGCATCTAGCAGCATGTAGTAGGGACATGCACATTCCGAAAGAAACTATTTAATACCAAAATATTCCCTTCTCCTCATCACCCTTCTCAGAGAATTAATTCAGCAACAGCTGCTTTGGTCCAGTAATTAGCTTTCACGGGGGTAAAGAAGCTTGCTACTGCAGACATACAGCAGGCATGCTAGAACAGACTAAACACTACGTTCAATTCTCACTGGAATACCACTGAAGTAAAACCCTAATAATGGGGTGAAACATGCAGACATTTTTCAGCTCACATACTGCCAATTCCCTTAGCATCCTAAGACCGAAATGCATGTAAACCACTCAGAACCATACATCCTCATGTTCCCATGTAAATGGGATCTCAGATACGAATTTCACAAAAAAAAAAAAAAAAAAGGAAAGGAAAAAGGAAAAGAGCAAGAAAAAATAAGAGTTGGGTTCAAAAGATGGGCTCTAGGCAGATTTTAAAATCTATGTTGACAGATTTAATCCAAAGATCAAAACAGAAAACCTACTTCTTGTCATTGAAGAGAACAAAACAGAAAAAGGAAGAGCTTTAGGCTGGTGGCTGATGTTTCAGCAATGCTGTATAATTTAATACTCCATGACTCCATGACTAGCTAATAATACTCTTGTTTGCGTTCCTATCACAAATTTTGCAATAATGGTCAAGATTTGCAGTTGCCAGCAGTCAGTTTGGAATATCATCTCACTGCTCCAGGCCTGACATAGCAGTCCTAGTTTTCCACTGGGATGTGCTATATAATTGCATCAGTCTGCTTTCTGAAACTCTTGGGAGGGTGTTAAATTAAAAAAATAGGCAAAACAGAGGCTTTGTTTGGGCACAGGACTACAGAACAGAAGAAAAACAACTAATTCAGTTAATCCCATAGCTAACCTCATGAGAGGGAGGGAATAAATGCAACAGGTTTACTGGAGGGTTAGCACTTGACAAAACAAGCGGTTAATTCTTGCTTAGATAAAACAGTAACTGTAACTTAGAGAAAGAGCCAGCTGCATGGCTTTTAAAAGCACCTTTCTTGATTTTTAAATAAAATACTGTATACTGATAGACACAAAAACATAAGAAACTACTCTTATCATTGGAAATTCTGCGGTACAACTACAGCTAGTGTTCAGAATGGTACAGCCCTCTTGGTTGGCTAAACTTAGAAACTCCCAAGTCCCAAGTCACAAGAGTCCCAGGTGGTATTTCTTCTAGCTGGCCCCACTGAAGCAAGCAGACCCATTTGCCTGCATAGTTGGAGTAACGAGTCCCTGAAAAGGCACTCAGGAAGAATATAAAAATGGATAATATCTGCAAATACTTAGTCCTGCTTAGAGTGTAGGCCTCATGCTCAGCCAACATAAAGTGCAAGGAATGTACATCAGACAAGAATCTGATTTTGCCACTCTAAAGCCTTTATCAGGAATTTTTTTGTATGCTTTGGGGGCATTGTTAGACAGTTTATTAAATCCCTGATACAACACAAAATCAAACTATGTTTTAACTTTATATGGTACAAGATGTTGTAAACAAGTCCTCTGACATCTGGATAATGTAGATTGATGAAATACATGTTAAATGCAAATGCTACAACTACAAAAGCGTTATGGTTGCAAACATCAAAAAGTCACTAATTTTCATATTACATTTCACCAGCTTTCAGGGGAAACTCCACAAAAAACACTTGTCTAACATTTTTCCAAAAGAAAAACAGCAACATTTTTAATCTGATTTGTTCCCATTTACACTATGTAACTTGTTCAAAAGTTACAGCCTTAAATGTTAATACACTTTTATGAATTAGATAGTTGACCTTATGTTAGATTTCTCTTGCATAATCTATCTGCTTATATTACTATCCTCACATTAACACACAGAAAATGATTAATTATATGGCCAATGAATTCAAACCATGCGTGTCCTGAAGGCAGAAATGTCATCAGGTTATATATTGCTATAAATATTTCCACTACTCAGCATTTTCCAACTGTGTTTATTGCACACGACCTACAGTATTTGGTAAACAGGCATGTGCAGCTATTTCCATAGCAAATATTGTAGCATTACAGCGCATTATTTTTAAACTCATAACAGTTTTCCATGCAAACGTCAGTTCATACACCTGAGGTCTCTGAATGTACAAATGACAAACTGCCAGCTGCAGTTTCCTCACCGTTAGCTATAGTCTCCCAGCAGTTTCAATATATTTTTCCTAATTAAGTGATTTAATCAGCTACAATGAGTAGATTGCTTCTCGACATTCTCTGGAGTTTTATTCTATTTGATGGTTGAACTCCTAGTATTGGTCAGTACAATCATTTTAAATGTAGTGAGAGTGAATTATAAGATACTTAGCAACAACTATTATAATGTTTATGACACTGGTTTAAATTACAACCACTCGTATTTTAGGGCATAGTATTTTGTATTTGGCAATATATATTTCTAACTAAACATAAATTTCTATGTTAAGAAAGAAAAAAGAAAATTTGTATGGAATTCATTATAAAGAGGATGTTTTTTCAAAAACAGAAATGCCCTAATGTTCCAAATGCAAACATTATCACATGTGGTATTACCCTCTGAAATTTAAAATTATTTTAGCACCTTTGGAAAGGTGCTAAATAACCTTATTCACATATGTACCATGCTATATATAAAGAACTGCACATACGTACTTGCACCGCAGTAATCTAAACATCTCAAATACACTTTATGAAACGAGTAAAATGTTTCTCAGCAGCCACAGAATGGAAAATAATTACGTAAAAAATCCAGTCCAATGTATTTTGAAATATGTGACTTGCCAAGGGGGTGTAATACTTAAAGGTGGAGTATAATTTACAGACAGACTAAAACATGGCATGCCATCAAAAAGCATGATCCTAGCAGCTTAAGCATAGCTGGGAGAGTAAGTAGAGGAAAAGAATCATCTATACGCTTTTTAAAATATCCGGTCTGTGACAGTTGTCAGCAAAGTAGTTGTTAGGGTAGCTACAGTGCATATCAGATACTCAGTTAAAAATATCTTTGATATAAATCAGAGTCTGAAGAACGTGTGCAAATTCAATTTACAAAAAAAAAAGTGAGAGGTTTTCATGTTTAGCAGTCAGAAAAAGCATTTTGAGCCACACAAATCCAGTGCCAGATGTAAGGCCAGCTATTGGCTGAACACTGACCATGTGTTTGAGCCGTGCAGATATGAAAACCCCTCCCAGAGCCAGATCTGCATTGCAGTCAAGGAAAGATTTATTTCCCCTGCCCTACTCTCTCGCACAGATAAGCAGGCAAGCAGGAAATCCACCTGCAGTTCCTTGCCTTAAAAAAATACACCAAATAATACTTACTATTTAGCTAGTTGTACAATTACCGCTAACTAGTGCTTTCCAAATATTAGTAAGAAAGAATGAACACTAAGTTCAAGTATAATCATTCAGTACTTTTTACAATTTTGATTTCAAGAACAGTAGATATTACCTGCTACATCGTCCATTTTTCTTCTCTCTTCTACGTCTCGAGTTTTTTTCCTTCCTGTGTAAACAAGAAGAATCCCAGTCAGGAAGTATTGTAGAAATCTTGTATTTCTTATCTTTTTCCCAGTTGTGATGATTTTATTACACAAATTTTAATGCAGCTCACTCCTCATGCATTTGCATCTCAAACACAACATAATAAATTTCATTTTACCTGGAGTTTTCAAACGTAAGTGGCTATCACAGTCTTTTTTCCCCCTGGCAATACATACACTCCTTTCTGTTTGATCTACATTTAAAGAAAAATGCATGTTTGCTAACAAAAAGCAATCTAGCATAAGCAAAGGATATTGCTTTTAAGAAAGCCCTAAATTTACCCTGGAGTCATGTGTAAATCAAGCAGCACAGAATTATAGGCACACAATAGTTTTTCTCAAGTAAGCTCCTTAAATGTGATTGTTGACACTTTAATATGACACCTTTACATTTTGTCTAAGGCATAATTATGCTAGGAACAGAATTCTCGCTATTCTAAGATCTAGAAAACAATTGTGAAATTCTTGTGCACAAAGTTACGTACCCAGCCAACCATGTTATAATGGCATCTCTGCAGGCTATCTTTCCTTCACTGTCAGAGGTTTTATCATTTGGTTAGTCCTAGTATCATTCCCAATGCACAATTCTTCCTGTAATTTTTGTCAGAAGGGTTCAAGCAAATAAAATCTTAAGAAGAAAATTCAGATACCATATAGAGAGAGCAGGTTATGGAATAAAATAGGCTCTAATGTGTTCAGATTTAATTAGCATCCAAAGAGGAGCAGAACAAATGGGGGAAAAGTGTTTCCGATACTGCTCATTTTTATAGCAATCCAAAATGGAAAATTGTTTTCCATATTATGTATCTGGTACAGATATAAAATATTCTAAAGAATAAACATATTATATAGAGATACAATTTGTAGAAAGAATTAATCCTGTGTTCCTGAGAGAAACCAAAACGTACAAAGGGAAAGCAGCTTAAAATATTTTTAATTGAGCTAGTTGCTAATTGTTTGATCTCTCTCATTTCCTGAATCACAGCTCTGAGATGTCACTCTTGAGGAATATCAGTCATGAAAAATAGATCTAAGATCTCTGACAGATGGAGTCTAATGGACATAGTTGCAAGAGTTTGGTGTTATTTCCCCAAATGTTTGCTGTAGACCACTAAACCTGTAAGACACTGGTGGAAGCGTATGCCTGGTTTTGCTTCAAACCAGCTCATACACTGACACAGTACTTGAAATGCAGCTTTATCAATTATTAAATTTAATATAGGACACTGTAAATTGAAGCAGCTGATGTATCTACATGCATTCAATGAATTCCCCGGAAAAAAGCAGACAGAAAGAGGAAACACTGTCTCAAATCACTGCAACCAGAGTCCTCCAGAGGCTGCCAGAGTCCTGAGGCACAAGGCACTGGGACTGCCACAATCTGAAGTGGAAAGGATCTTTAGGATTTGTTGGTTCTGGAGAGAGTGTGTGTATACAAATGTATGTATTTGTGTATATATATGTATAAAGAGTACTATTAACAATTTCTGAAACAAAGCAAATACTGTAGCATAACCACAATATTAATTCTGATATCAAGAATCAGGTTGTTGGTTCTATGTATTTTTTAATTACTGAAGTAAAAGGATTTCATGCACCTTGCACTGCAGAGAAGAACTGCCAAAATGTTAGCAGGTTTTACACTAATATATTATGCTGTCTTTGTTCAGCAAAGCTTCACCTATTTAAATAAAATTCAGAGATTAAAACAATTGTGTCTAAATGAGGAAGATAGCAGAAGCTCCAACTGCTTGCACAATAGTGAAGTGTCTGCAGTAACACTTGCCCATGTTTAAATATACCATATTTCTACAACCCAGAAAAAAGAACTGAATGTTAAACAATCTTTTGTCCTGGAGCTCACACGAATGTTTTACTATACAGCACTCAGACCTTCTTATCAAAACTGTATTCGTGTCCTTTTCAAACTGCGAAACTTAAATATACTCAAACCAACTACATTTGCAAAACTATCATCACAATACTAACATCTAATTGAGTCCATTTGTTTCTGCAATTTAAGCAGCTTATGGAAAATATATTTGGTTCAGTGAATCGGCTTCATTAGCATTACTATTCTGGAGACTAGAATTCAAGATCAATTTCATACCAACATCTTAACCTCTGTGTAACACCAAAAAAACCCAGAACAAACAAACCAACATATTTACATACCCTAATTCATTTCACAAACAACTGCTCTGTAAGAATCAAGCAGTAAAAACCTCCAAAAAACCCACAACAAAAAAAAAGACAATGAAGAGAAACACAGCCTCAGAAATATATAAAAGCTAAACGCCTTTCCCACATTTTATTTAAATCCAGTACAAACTACTGTTCTCTTGGCTTGCAAAGAGGAGAGTACATGTTTGCAAACACTGCTAGGAAGGGAAGAAAAGCGTGTTAGCCCCTGCACAGATCATCAATACTGCATCTGCAACGTAACATGAAATTTCATCTAACCGTGAAACTACGTTGGCCAGCATAGATACCAGTGTATTAAATGCTACGTTTTCTCTTAAGGAGATGGATGCTCCAAAATGGGAAGCAATATTCTACTAGGTCACAACCAACCTGAAAACACTCTACTAGCAGAAAATTGTTTGCCTGAAAAGAAAATAGTGATTTTGCATCTGAGACCTCAAGCTTGTGGAAAATTTTCATCAGCAACTGTGAATCTTTGTAAAAAGTGCATCTCCCTCATTTACTGGCTTGTCTTCTCTGCCAGTGCAATCAGTAAGCAGTGATCTTGTAAAATTATTACATTCTGTACAATCGATTACACATAGGGGAGGATTATCGTGCACTGAGAGTATAGGATTCAAATATGATCTGCCTGTGGCTGTGCAACCAAATGAGACTGCAAGACAACCAGCCTCCATGAGCGACAATCAACTGTGAAACGAATGACAATCGAACTAGTAAAGGCGTGGTATACTTCAACTTGGTGAGGCAGCTCCTAGGTAAACTACAAGAACTCTTGGAACTAAGGGACATATTTAGCCAGTACTGTTGTCTGTCTCACAGTATTCTTACCCTGTGGGTAACAGAAGCAAGAGAACAAGCAACATAAATGACACATACATAAAGAATTTTATTTGAAATTAAAAGTTAAATGATATAGTTTACTTGGCTGGGAGAAGGAAGATGGAGAAGTGTTGATTTTGGCCTCAGTGCAAAGAATATCTGGAGGCTGCTGAGATTTCCAGTGATTTTTACTTTCTAGGAAGTTACCTACCTTCTCAGAGAGATCAAAATATAGGAATAATCTACAAACTTCTTTCAACTTCTGTACACAATAGTAGTAAGAACATTTCTAAACCTATTGAGAATCTAAGTATTAGGAAAATTCTCTTTAGCTAGAGGAACCAAACAGGTTTTGACACTTTTGCTGATATGAAAGATGCTACTATGAAACTCAAGATTTTTTTTTTTTTTTTTTTTTTTTTTTTTTTTTTTTTTTTTTTTTTTTTTTTTTTTTTTTTTTTTTAAGGAAATTCAGGGCAAAGATAAAAAGAATTTAAATTAGCAGTTTATACTAAACTTCCAGTGATTCACAACCCTTTCAATCAAGCATTTCGCATGGGGGGGACCCACCTACAAACTTTTCAGTAAAACCACACTGAATGGTTTACTTCTTTATATAGCATATTTCAAAGGGGCTAATGGCAACACCTCCCGCGTAGGTGAGGTCATCATAGCCAGACAGCTACTGGTACTGCGAGGAGATAATCAAGGCTGAAGAAACTTTAAGGGTAGATTTTTATAATGCTGATGTCCTCTTCCACACGAGGAAAATTTTGTTACTTATGTGCTCAACTATGCTCTATGCTATTCAAAATTCTTGCAGAAGACCCTTTGTGACAACAGACGCCATTAAAATATACAGCGATGCCTCTGCTGAAGAAGACATAGAGGAGTTTGCAAAACTTACTGCTTGGGTTTGTTTTGGTATTCAACCAGAAATACACTAACCTACCCTCACCTTCAAAGCGTGAGGGCTAACCAG
>NW_010411262.1:0-229 GCF_000710305.1 Buceros rhinoceros silvestris | reverse complement strand
GTGTGTGTTAACCAGTCTCTGGTGAGCAAATCTTTTCGTTGTCTCTTCGAAGCGTCTCCAGGATAAAAACAAGGCGCTGGAGCCAGGAACTTCTTTTAGTTCTGTGCCCTGAGCCTCGGGCGTACCCTGATACTCCTGCAAAGACCTCTGCGAACCCCGCGCCCCCTCCTTTCCCTTTCCCTTCCTTTCCTTTCCTGCGGAGGACTCTGGCCCGTGGGGGTGGCGGGCT
>NW_010411261.1:117354-171062 GCF_000710305.1 Buceros rhinoceros silvestris | reverse complement strand
TCTGCGGCCTGAATCATCTGCCGACATAGCCCAGTATCTATTTATAATTGGTACTGTTCTATTCATTACTGGCATGGCACGTGTTGCAAAGAGAGTGGTTTACTCTGCATTTGGACTTTTAGTGGGGTGGCCTCTACTTGGTTGGTTGGTAATGATGCCGGTGCGTCTCGCGTATTATGTTATGGTGATTGCCTATAACTCCACTGTCGAATGGGTGATGAGGAATCACACCTTTCCATTCGACATTGGATCTATGGCAGCTGAGAATGGAGGTTCTCTGAATTCTCTGTTGCCGATAACTTTGATAACTTTGTTTGTATCAGTTATCTCCAACTTGGCCCAGCTGTGGTTTTTCATCAGGAGTAGGCACCACACAAGCGCTACTGTCACCTCTTCACCGCAACGACTGGAAGTCGCCCCCGTGAAGAAGCAAAGAGGAGTAGCAGTCCGGAGAGAGGAAGTCCCAGCGACAACGAGTGCTCAGCCCGGTGATCCCGGTGGCTCTGAGAGTTCTGCACCATCAAGCCAGTCTGAGAGACAAAGTCCCGTGCAAAGTCCCCCGCCAGGTCCCGTGGGTCCCGCGCCGAGTCCTGTGCCGAGTCTCCCACCAAGTCCTGTGCCGAGTCTCCCACCAAGTCCTGTGCCAATTCCTGTGCCAGGTCCCGTGCCAAGTCCTGTGCCGAGTCTCCCGCCGCTGGAGTTCTCCAAAATTGTTTTGCAAGAGAAGGAGAGAAGGAAGAGAAAAGATGTTGCACAGAAGAGAGTTCGTTTTCAGCTTTGATATTTTAAGACAAAAAAAATTTTGGTCTTTACAGAGAGGAATACTGAGAAAGCCTTTTCATAGAGCCAGGCACTGAGAACTTAAGGAATGCCAATGATATTCTTCTGTACAATTTTTTTTTTTGCTTTCTTGTATGTGTCCATTATTTTTTTTCAATTGCCTGCTGCCAAGAACTTAAAATCTTTTTGTTGTAGTCCTCCTCATTCTGTAAATTCATCAGGTGGTACAGATAAATTGGAAACGAAAACTTTCAATTTTTCTATCATTTTCTTTTTGTGGGTAAGATAAAATAATGAGTTTATATAAAACTGTATCCTAAGCTTAGAAAAGGAAATCATCCGATATTAAGGCCTAATTTCCGCTTACTATTAAAAGATATATATATATATTGAATTAGCATAGAAAGAAACTGCTGTACAAGAAAGAATTAATGAGATTTTTGGCTTTGTTTTGGCTCAATTGCTTTACCCTCTCATTAGCCTGACATCTTCCATCTGAATATCTGCAAGCATGTGTAGGTTTTATGAGGAGACTCCCACTGTATCCTGATTTTAGCTGGGTCTCAGATAAAGATGTTGTCACTTCCCCAGTTGGTCTTACCACGCGCTGACAATTCAATGAGGGGTCTTACGAGAGAAAGGACCACAAGTGTCCTGGGAGACAGTCTTTTGTTAGCGTGCGGCATATCAGCTGTCCACAAGGCAGTTTAATTCTTTCTGCTCATATTGTACGTTTTCTGTGTATAAACATAAACTGCCGGTTTCCAGCTCTTCCTGCATAATGATTTGGCTGGATCTAAACTCCAACCGAACAACAGCCAGAAGCCCAGAGGTACCTGGAAACTGCGCTAGCTGAAGTGATAGGCAAAATCAAACTGAAATGCATTTTCTTTTTGGGTGCTGGAAGCATGTGCTGTAGCAGCCCCATTGAAGGGAATTCTGTGCTGCAAAAACGTCGACTCTGCTGCAGCAGTCATTAAATTGAGGAGCATTTTTTGACCCAGCTGAAGAGTAATATTTCTTCCTCTAGAAATGATTCACCTCAGGTTTTGTGGCACATCTCTTCAGAGGGCTTAAAACGATCTCCCAGTTAGAAGGTTCAGCACTCTGCCCTATCAAAGCCCGAGCAAATCATTGATTAAACCCTGCAAAATATGGAGGTGTTCACAATCCTAATCCCTTCCTGCCAATGAGATTAGGTTTACATATTGGGATTTTTTAAAAATGCAGACAACTTGCTTAGAAAGGAATAAAGCTTTTGTGTGGAAGTTTTTAGGGGGTCCTGGAAAGCTGGACATAAATAAGCAACCCCATGGTTGGTGTCAGAGGATTAATTCTGAAAGTAATGGTTTGAAAGATGTACACATCTTTTCTCACCTTCAGTCAATGCTGGTCTGTTGTTTGCTCCCCTCCCTCTCCCACACTTACAGGTGCTGTGGGAGGGTTGTAGAGAAGGATGGGCAAGAATCCTGAAAGGCACCAAGCACTTCAGTGTAGCAAAACCATATTAACCTGTCTTCCTGAGAAACCAGGGATTACATGGTAACTCTTTAAGCTTCTCTTTACACCTGTTAGGCAGTTGATGAGTCAGTCCCACCAAGAAAATTTTTTGATTGGAAAGAAAATTCCAGTCAAACTTAACATACTTGGTTGCTACAACACCTGGCCTGGGAAGCGTGCAAAGGCCTCAGCTCCATCTCCTTGGGCTGCCGTCAGGCATTTGGCCAGAAGCTAACAGCCAAGCCCTGGTGGCGGTGGTTCCTCTGCACTTACTCTGCTGTGGTGGAATGAACCCCTTTCCTGGCTGGTGCACCAAACTGAAGGTTAGAAGTGATTTTTAGTTTCAAACTGGAGGAATTCTGGTTTCAAAGAGGCTGAGGAGCAAGAGCATGCTGGGAAGATGGGGGGAAAGCTCTTGCATATAAATTTTTGGTTGTATTGAAGCTTTTATGGAATGAGAGACAACGCCTGTTTCCTAGGCCCTGTAAAGGAGCTGGTGTTTGTGTGTCATCCCATAAGTGAACAGTTTGCAACTGTTTTCCCAGTGTGATGATGTCCTTAAGGGAACCGTGTGATAGGAAGAGCAGGCAGGAGTTTATCTCTCCCAGTTTTTAATTTTATTCAGCAGGGTCAATCCTCACAGGACCATGGCGATCGGGGGGATTAAGGGCGGATTTCCCCTGGCCCACAGTCACATTAGATTTCTGTGCCCACAGAGGTTCTTTTCCCATTGCTCTGCTGACAGGATTTTGCTCGCAGAGCTTCAGCGTGTGTTCAGCTTCATACGAAAGCTTTTGGCAAAGATTTCTGAACAACCTATTGCTTCTCCTGACGGGGTCGTAGGGAAGTCTTAAGCACATCAGGAGGAAAATGTATGAGTACAGTTGTGGTTTATGTCATTAAAGCCATATAAAACACGCCCCCTCGGGGGTGCCGCATTCATAGGCACCTGTACTGATGCTTAGCACAAAAGAACAGAAAATGAGATCTTACAATAATGATGTGGCACAGGAAATACAATCTGGTATTCGGATAAACCTGAATCCCCAGCTTATGACCCGAGACCATTTAGAAGTCGGTGTGTTAGAGGAGGGTATATGCACTGCTCCAGTTTTGCAAACCAGGAGTTTGGAAGTATGGTCAGAGTAATGAATAAGGCCTGGAGTCATACAAGTCTATTTGATTCCCATTTCATCCGAGGTTTTCCTCTTTCATGCAGACCCAGACAGTCAGTCCAGTCTTGAATTCCTTGAAGCTCTCTATATTTAAAACCACTTTAATGACCTCATTGTAGGATAGAAATTAAAAATCCTCCAATGTTTCTTTGAGGTGCTTGTATGCAGTGCTGCTGAAAGTTTGTGGAAGCCATGTGCTTTAATCCCTCTAGGTAGTTTATTTTCTTTGGGCAGGAGATTTGTAATCAGTTTATGTTCAGTCAAGGCAAAATGCCTCATATGTTTTTGTAGTTGTCCTCTTAAGCTGGTTACTTGTGGCTGAATTTTTCAAACTTATGCCGTGTCTGTGGATAACTTTGATGTCACAAAAGCTACAGACCCAAACGAGTTTACCTCTGTTCCTTCTTCCCACCGCAGACAGACACATGTCCGCTTTAGTTAGAAATTTCTTTTCCTGTTGTGCAGCCGATTGTGTTTAGGTGGATAAACGATGTTTTGTCTGCCAGAAATAACTTGCAGACTTTCTTGAATGGTGATTTTCTCTTGTGCTCTGGAAAATAAAATGTTTCCATTGTTACATCAAGTTGAGAGTTACTGCCAATCCCTACAAATGCTGCCAGACACAGAGTCTAGAGCATCGTGTGACTGAACCTTGGCTCCACCAGAAACAAAAATGCTTGCTCCCATCTTTGGACAAGCTTCTAGCCTTTTTGTGTAGTTTCTGATGTTGTAGGCCAACCCAAACAGTAAATGAAAAATCTCAATTCATAGCCTGTTTGGTTAAAAACTGGAGTGAGAGCAACCCTGGTTTATTGTCCCTTGGCCTAAAACCAACTTCTTGTTCCGAACTGTTGTCACTGATGACAGGCAGGTTTACTAGTTGACAGAATTAGTAACCAAACAACCTCAAGTGCTTTCTTGATCTAATGAATAATGAGAATATGGGAAGTAAAAATCCTTTTCACCAAATTGTTTTGACTCCGTATTTATACAAATATGTCTGGCTTAGAGGAAAAACAGGAGTTAATTAATATAACCATAATGATGTGCTCATTTACATTAAGCAATCAAGACTGGCTCTGATGGATCGTAGTTTGTTGGTTTTGTTGGGTTTTTTTTAAAACCCTCTTGTTTTCCATGAAATAATTATGATTATTTTTAAAACAATGCAATTAGGCCTTTAGATATGGTATTTGAATATTTATTCAGTTGATCTGAATTATTAAAGGCATCCTTTCTCTGAAGCATAATTTTTAATTGTCTTCAGTGGTCATGTATCTTTAATAAGTGCTCTAGCTGGGACGCACGATTATCCTGTACAGTAGATGCAGTGAAGTTGTTAATGATGCCTTGTTAAAGCTGTTTGGCCAACTGTTACGTTGCATCTGCAGGCTGCTTTGTCTCAAGACTCAGAAAAATAGTATGTTATGCTAAAATGTACAGAGTTAAACTGCTAAATTGAGCCGACTGGCGTATTTTGGGACAGAAGGCTGGGCTGCTCAGCCAAATGTGTGATTACTTTAGATGGGCCATAACCAGTAGCTGTGAAGAGAGAGTGGAGGGGAGATGTTTTGCTCCATGCTGCCTTTTGACCTAGAGCTTGTATGCTTGGTTGTCTAATCGCAGTGAAGTTGAGGTTGTCTGATCATAAAATTCCTTTGCGGTGAGCCCGCACATGAATTCTGATCTCACTCTATTGAAGTTTGGATGTTACGAGATTGGGGGCAGGCATATCTCAAAGTAATCGTCGTTTTAGGTGACTTATTGAAAGAACTTGACCTAACCGATAAAGCATGAGATTTCCCTCAAGCGTCCCTTCTCGTTTCCCACTGTCAAGCATGTTTCCCACATGTCCCATCATGCACCCACTGTCAAGCATTTGGGGCCCTCAGTCCTACCCCTGCTCTGTGGTGGCTGAAAAGGCTCCTTGCTCAGCCTCATGCCTTCACTGCCCTGAGTGACCTCTTTGTGTGGGTTTTCAGGAGAGGTGAAAAGGAACGTGCTGAGCGGAGCAGTGACCTCTGTTCCCAGGCACATCAGTATTTGCACTGTTGCCTATGGTGGACGTGAATCAGATCCTGTAAAGTTTGTGCATCAACAGGCTCATGGTGTCGTGTAAGCTTTCAAATGAAATGCCTAGATCCCTCACATGAAATACATTCATCTAAGGTAACATTAATTACATTTTTGTTCCTGTCTCGATTTACCAATCATTTTATTTTCCATCAGGTTTTAGGATGGTCTGTTGAGTTGTTGTAACAGTGATTTAGGTTTAATGGTCTTTTTGATTTAGCTGCAGCGTGCGTTGATTCTGGAGCATTCAGCTGTTGAAGTCTTCCTAGGTGGAATCAAATGCGGTCCATGGAGATGTCCAGAAGTGCACACGGGTGCGTGCGCCCGCATACACAGACACACACACATACACACACTCTCTAATGTTTCTGGAAACGTGAGGCAAGATGTAATTTACCAGTGATGAAACTGGTATGGATCTGTAAAGCTTGTTCTATGAAAATGAAAGCCTACACCATTAACTAGTTTGTACTAGTTTTTACTAGTTTTTAACTAGTTTTTACTATTAGCTGTAGCACAGCTGCCTGATTCTCTACTGTATGGCAACAGACTACCATCGAGAAGAACAGTTCCTGCACGGCTCTGATAATCATGTGATGAAAGAATAATTCAGGCTGGAAGGGACTTCTGGGGTCAGTTTGTCCCTCCTCCCGCTGAGCACAGAGTTAGGCTGGCTTGCTGGCTTTCAAAATCTCCAAAAATAGATGCTCCACAACTGATCCAGGGCTTAACCACTCTCCCTGTAAACAGTTTTTTGTCTTGTTGGAACAAGAACAGTGCATATAAACTGGTCATGAATAAATTTGGATAGGAAGTCTCATAACTTCAGTGATGTTCTGGAACAGTGCTCTGATAGGATTTGTGGGAGGAGAAGTGTCCCCTGGAGCCCAAGATGCATATTTGTCTGATTGTAAAAGTGATTAGATGATAGAACTGTTTCCAGTAGCAGAGGACTTGACTCAGTGACCCGTTTCAGATTTGAAACCTTGATGCATTTCACAGTGATAGGTGTTGAATTTGCTGCTTGCACTTTAAATGGTCACCTTTCTGCTGCTTCCCGGTGTTTATACTGTAAAGAACTGTAAACGTCATACATTTCTGATTGCGCTTGGCTCTGGTTATATTTCCGTAAGGAACAGGAACAATCTCTCTCCTTGAATTAATGAGCTAGGTCTCTCCTGAGTAACTCAAGCACAGCCTGGACATGGTAATAGAGCTTATAATCTAATTTGCCAGAGGAGCAATGTATTCACAGTTCCTCGTTCTGTCCCTTCTTTGAGTAGACAGGACACCTCACACTCAGGTCTGTTAATTCAGTAGCTTTTTCAGGCAATTAATTCTCAGGCACACCTATATAATGAAGTCAATATTTTACCTCAATGATTATTTTTTTTCTATGTTTATCAGTTGATCTTTCTTTTCCGCTGCCTTGCACCATGGTATGAGTGATAAAGTCACTAAAGTCACTGCTGAAGTTAACCCATGTTTTAAGTTTTTGAATGCTGATCTAAGGTGAGAGCCTAAGAAGGCAACTGGATAATGAAAACATTGTCACTCACCCTCTAGCAGTGGCAAGCCCAGTGAGCGGTGAGGAAGTGGGCTGAAGCCTCACACCCTTTGTGTGAAACTTGAGGAATTGTGCCAGTTTATGGAGACGTTTACCTGGGGGAGAGGGCAGCAGCCCTGTGTTAACATCGCTTTCAGCCTGTACCACTATGGCACCTTGCCCACGCCTGCACCGTTTGCAGAGCGCCCACCTCTGCGGTTACACGTACGTGCACGCACAGTGTGAAATTACCTTCTACTCAAAGGCCCCTTCTCCTAAGGGAGGACGGTGAATTACTGCTTTAGGTCCCAAGTAATATGTAGTGGCTTAATGACCTTACAAGAAATACTAATTCAGCACAAACCAGAAATTTGCCTTCTCTCTGTTATGATCAAACGTGCATTATATTTTAAATAGATTTCTTAGAGGGAAAGGATTATTTGCTCATGTTGTAGGAAATGTAAAACTGCATCTAATGACCTTGTTTGCATTTTTAGTGATGTATATTGCTCTTAAAATCAATGGTTTTAAATGTTAAACACAGTATTTACACTTTGGACTGCGTTTCCTTTAAACTTACTGCGCTGGAATGATTTTCCTTACAGATCGTCAAATTGCCATCAATTCACTTTCTGAAAAGGTTATTGAGTTCTAGGAGTCATATATGGCCTGAATAAAAACGAGCTGTTTATAGTGTGGATATATTATTACAAAATATTTCTTACAAATTAGTTTGAGAATTATGTGATGTGGAGTCAATACACTTTTTACTGAATCTTTAGAAGCACAATGTGTTTGAAAATACACTTTATCAGAAGAGCTGCTTTGATTGGTTGGGTAAGAATCTGGGTAGCAAAACAGATGAAGTGTCTTGAAAATTAGAAGATAAACTTAGACTTACCAACCAGGTTATATAAGCACTGAGGATTCAGCTGTTCTTAGGGAATTTAAAAGTAGTAAGTGCTGATACTTTGGAAAATAAACTCATTTGACTCAAAGGTTTCAGAGCGTTAGTTAGATGCTTCCTGAAAATATTCTTGTCTTTATAGGTTCCTACAAAGCCCTTCCACGGAAGTATCTAAGCGCTTCCCAGCAGAGCATTGTGTCACATCACGAACGTTTTTAAAAGTTGCTGTAGTAGTTACCACAGAATCACCGAATGTTGGGGGTTGGAAGAGACCTCTGGAAATCATCTAGTCCAACCCCCCTGCTAAAGCAGGGTCACCTAGAGCAGGTTGCAAAGGATTGCACCCAGGCAGGTTTGGCATCTCTCCAGAGAAGGAGACTCCACAACCTCTCTGGGCAATCTGTGCCAGTGCTCTGTCACCCTCAAAGTCAGGAACTTTTTCCTCATGTTCAGATGGAATTTCCTGTGTTCCAGTTTGTGCCCATTGCCGCTTGTGCTGTCGCTGGGCACCACTGAGAAGAGTCTGGCTCCATCCTCTTGACACCTGCCCTTTACATATTGACAAGATCCCCTCTCAGTCTTCTCCAGGCTAAACGGACCTGGGTCTCTGAGCCATTCTTCATCAGAGAGATGCTCGTCATCTTCATACTGGACTCTGCAGTAGTTCCTTGTCTCTCTTGAACTGGGGAGCCCAGAACTGAACACAATACTCCAGATGTGGCCTCACTAGGGCAGAGCAGAGAGGGAGGAGAACCTCCCTTAACCTGCCATCCACTCGCTTCTTAATGCAGCCAAAATTGCACTTCCTGTTATACCAGAACTGTAATGACCTCCGTTTGATTTTATGTCATGCGAAGGCAACAACACACCAGCATTGTAGCAGTGGTTAAATTGTGCCAGGAGTGATGGGGGGCTTTTGTATGGGCTTTGAAGCATAAGCACACTGTGGAAGTGTGTTCAACCAAGTTGCTCACTGGGAGGGTTTCATTACAGGTAGGTCTGACCTGGCAGGGTAGGAAATGTATTATTTTTTCTGAATCTTCAACTCTGGAAACATGTTAGAGAAAGTAAAGGAAAGACTACTTAGGAGATTACTTGGTCAGCTTACTATGGAAAGTAGTTTTTGAATTCTCTTTTATTTTGCTCTTGTCTCTTCTGTTTCAGGAAACAAGAAATCTTTTTCTCAGTCACTGATAATGAAGTATCTTGAAATGGGTTTTTCTTCAACCTATACAAATGGGTCTTTCCCAACTCCAAGTCATCAGTCTCTCTGTATGTAATAGAAAAGAAAATTAATGTCCCCTTGAAAAAGTGAAGCGTTAGTTCAGAGAAGGTTAGTTATTAGCTGTGGCTGTGTTGGTGCTGTAGCTTGCAGGCTTTGTCAACAGGAGAGGAGGCTGGAGACAAAGTGCAGTTGTAACTATCCCACTCAAGGGGTGTCGACTGAGTGATGGCTCGATTTACTCCTGTCTCTAACCTCCCTTCTCTTTAGTGACAATTAACCATGACCTTGAGCTTCAGACATTCCAAAGGCATAAAAGGCATGGTACGGGTTGCCTGTCATTGTCGCCTTTGTTGGTCCCAGTGTCTGTACTATGCACAGCTGCAGGAATTTAAGAAGCAAGTGCATGCTAAAGGGAACGTCCGTAGCTTTTAGACTCATTTCAATCAAAGTAGAAGTGTTTGACATTCAGAGGTTTTTTCTGCCAAGCGTTCATATTTCGTGGCTAAAACTGATCAGAATTTTTATTTCGACTTTTCACGAGGAGTTTATCTGGGTTTTGACCCACTCTACTATTTGCCTTCTCAAATCATAAAAACAGGCTGTTAAAAAAGCTGAAAGAAAGGGATCAGCTCACAGGATGAAGGAGACAGTGTAGTGCTGTAGAAGATACAGTAGTAAAGGCCTCGTGTTTGGGAGTACAATGACCACCCAATATCCATTAGTGGCACAGTACAAAAGAGAACAAAATTTCTTAAAACGTGTGTGAAGACAAATGGGTGGAAATGCCAACAGAAAGAGCACATGTAAAGAACACATTACACAACCAGATTGGGAAGCTTTTACCTTCTTTTGGTAGTGTCATTCCTGAGACAAATGCCTCTCTGCCACCATGGGATGTCCAAGATTGCAGCAAGTCACTGCTGTTGCCCTTCCAGTAGTAAGCAGGTATGGTGATGACCATTACACCCATCCGTGGCTTTGTGGCCTGCTATTAGACAGATGTAGCATCCAAAACACGCAGGCTTTTTTACGTCTTTGAGCATTCACAACGCCCACCCCTGTTTGGAAGCCCTGAGGTCTAGTAAAGGTTGGGGTGCTATTGACATCATTGCGTGCTCAGTCTCTTTCTGTATAGAGCTACTGCTCAAACCATAGTACAAGAAAGATTCCAACTTGGTTGAAATTGTCTAATTGTTTGAAAACTCACTCAAGGTCACACATACGGCCTGTGTATGAGATGTGCTTTGAAAGGGAAAGGACAATTTAATAGACCATTTAGAGAAAAGGCAGAACATTTGAGAACTTACTCTTTTCTAAGGTCAATAGCATACTTTTTTTTTCTTCAGCTCTTTTAGGTGATGCAATAAAATATGCTTCCTCGCTATGTGTTTGTAGCCTTAAAGCCTCACAGCTGCAGTGATTACGCTCAGACTGGTGTAGGAAAGTTAATAAGTAACATAAAACCCTTTTCTAGGACAAAAAGGAGTAAAACTATTTACTGGTGAGTGTCCTTCCCTCCGCTTAGAGGCCTTCTCAGCATCTCATTTCTCTGCTAACTGGTATGTGAGACATCCCTTGTGTGGCCGAGAAGAAATATGCCCCTTCAAAGGGTACATTTCTTTGCTCTGCCTCTCCAAGCTGTCATTGCATTTGCTTTCCCTCTTCCTTGATCTTTCTCATGGTGATTCTTCTACACAAAATTCGTATCCTTTTTGATGATTAGAGCTCATAGCTATCTATAATGACAGTTTCTGTCATCACTGCCCTTCAGGTTCCTTCCCTGTGCCTTAGTAAGTGAGGAACACGTTTAAAATTAGACACACGCTCTGCTCCCACGTAGCTGATTATCGTTGTCTCTCCTTGATGACTCTAGCAGTGACTCGGATGCTTTTGTCCACACTGACCTTACAGATCCTGTAAGATCTTTTTTACAATAACTTTTTCAATGTATAACATGCCCTAAAGTGTAAACAGTATTTGGTAAGAGTTCTTATTCTTCTGGGAGGAAAGTCAGAGTGCCAAATTTCAGAAGGAATTGGCATCACCATGTGAAAAACATCAACCCTGAAAGGGGACCGGAAAGCCCTGCTACCACTGTCCTTCAGAGCAGTGCCCTGCCTTTTGCCTGTGTTAGCTCTCGTTAGCAGAGTAATTTCTGCTCACTGATGATGATGATGCCCTTATGTTAACGTGTATGTTCTTAGACCATATGACAACCTGTCTGATAGTGAGAGAGGCTTTTGCTTGTGATGCTGGAATGGAAAAGCAGAGGGATCAAAGGGATGTTTCCCCCAAAAGCTGTCTTTAAAGATTGTGCTCTCCATCATACGGCTGTGGCGTAGACTCTCTTCAGCATTGTTCACACGCTGTAGCTCAGCAAATTACAGTTGTGCGGTGTGTCTGTTCGGTCTTACTAGGAATCTAGAGTGTATGTTCATTCTCCTAGACAGAAATGGCCCACTTGTTAGTAACTGCAGAGTACCTACGTATTCTTTCCCTCCTCTGGTGTTATTTGAAGGCCTAATTTGTGTAGATACATCTTTTACACCTGGCTTCAGATGGTTCGGATAGATTTTGCTCCTTGTGAACATGTACCCTTTAGGATACTGTTGTGGTTGTAGGCTTACATAGTAAGGCTCTAAAGCTTTGCCCACATAAATGGAGAATGTTTCTGATGAAATGACTCGTTGCTGAATGTCCCTGACAAATGTATTAATTTTGTTTCTAAAGCATTTATTTTGTTTCTACTTGGCCTATCCTTTTGCGTTATCACGGACAATTTGAAAGAAAAGGAAGCAGTGGAAAACAAGAATCGTGCCAGCCCCAGCTATGTCTCAGTTTGAATCTGACCCTTTTTGACTTGTTTTACAAAATTAAGTCCAACTTCTACCTGAGTCAGCACTAGTAGCAGAAGGTGGAGAGTAGGGGTCAGGCATGTTACAGCTTTCATGCCAGGCTGATGGGATGGGTTCTAATATACTCTCTATGTTTTTCTGAAGTCAGAGGAAAGTTCTCTGTCTTCTCTGGTGGCAGAATTAGGCCATCTCTGAGAATGGCAAGAAGTTTCTTCTGTTTGAGGGAAGCCAGAACTAAGACTCAGGCGGTCACCTGGGCGATGTCGCTCAGGTTTGCCCAGTGCGCTGGGCACTCTGGCAGCGTGCTTGTGCATCTTCGTCCAGTGCCAAATTTTTGTTTTCTTCTCCTGAAACAAGATTTTTTTTTTTTTTTTTTTTTTTTTTTTTTTTTTTTTTTTTTTTTTGTACAAAGCAGTTAGCTGAAGTGTCAAATATTTTTAATGAACCGTAACAATATCTATGGTAACTGCATAATTGATTAATTTTTCACATAATTGTTCCTATATTATGCTGCTTATAAAATGTCAATAGCAGTGTTGAAAAATGTTCTGTGAACAAGGCAAGATTGGGGATTTTTCCAGACACATGAAAGCGGTTTTTTGCAGTTTGCCTTTATACACCGAGATGTGCTGAGGCTGTCAAATCAAATTGGTTCCTTCAGGATGTACACACAGCATCTTGTGATACAGAGAGAGAGGCCTGTGGCCCCTCTGGGCATGTGTTAAGTGTAGATGAAGTAGTACCTGCTCCAGATTCACGTTGGTAATCCCGGGTAAATGGGCAAATCCCTTGCTGCTTGCTATCAGAGCAATGCTTTACCCAGCACAGTAATAAGCCTGTTTTTACGTATGTCTGTAAGGAAACTCACATGAATCTTGCTGTCATTTGCAGACCAGGAGCTTGAAACCAAAATACTGTCTAGAGAGGGGAAATATGAAAATGGTTAGGAGTAAGAGCTGTAATCACAGTATGGTCAGCGTGTTTTAGGATTAAACAACATGAGTCAAGCTGTAACTCTTTTTAAAGATTATTGGATAGGTGCCCTAAGTTAGTAATTTTAAAATAATTTTCATGTAAGGAATGTGCTACCAAATTCATGACAATGAAGTTCAATTGCCAATCTATAAAGTGGTATGATCCTGCTGTGTACTGCAGTATAATACTGGTTATACTTTTCCTTTTAGTATATTTATTATTTTAAAGCAAGAAGTAAGATTTTTTTCCCTTCAAGTCCAAGAGCAATGGACTGTTTGGTAACAGCCTGAACTGATCCTACCAGTGTTTATGCTTATGCTCAGCTTTACTCATGAGCAGTGTTGTGCAGGTGTGTTAAGCAGAAGGTTTCAAGATCAGACCCTAATTTAAGAAGACATAATGATAGCTAATAAACAGGAGAAGGACAAGGTTTATAGCACAGTGTTTCATTAAACTATATATGGGCACCGTATCAGGAGCAATGTGGGGTTTTACATTCAAGATCCTGTTTTCCCGTGTTTTTATCACATTTAATTTAAGCCTTGATCCTGGGACATACTGAAAGAACCTATGCATACTGAGAGCAGTGGCAACTAACGAAACAAGGAATCTTGTAAATGAGCCCTTTAGACATTTTTAAAACTTTTCACTTTAAGAATAGTTCAAATCTGCGTGTTTAATTACTGTTCAAAGAATATTTTTGAAGGAATTCTGGGTGTTCACCATTTAGTGCTTCCACTGATTACATTTGCTTTACTATTCCTTAACTGAATTGTTCACTAATTCTCCTGTGTTCCTGATCTGTTTTCAGAAGCTTTAGTATCCCACCCTCCGCTCATGAACTCTCACTGACAACACAGTTATGGTACCCTCATTTCCTTTTTTTTTTTCAGCTCTAGAGGGGATGGCATGCTGCAGTAATGAGCACAGGTATTTCTGAAGAACAGACAAGTGACAGGATAAGAGGAAATGGCCTTAAGTTGAGCCAGGCGAGATCTAGGTTAGATATCTTTGCAGAGAGGGATGTGAAGCATTGGAACAGGCTGCCCAGGGAGCTGGTGGAGTCCCCATCCCTGGAGGTGTTTAAAAGCCGTGTGGATGTGGTGCTGAGGGACATGGTTTAGGGACCCTGGCAGTGCCATCAAGTTGCCATCTCTCCTACGAGCTGCTGGCATAGGTGTGCTGGCAAATCTTGCAGTTTCCTTCATCAAACCTGTGGTTCAGATTGCTTACGTGGATAACTGTCACAGGGCTTGACTGATGCAATGCAGTACGTCCCTACAGGCTGTTAACCTCTGAGAGACACCGATTCTGGTGAGCAACCGTCTTGGAAATACAACCACTCCTGCCGCAAGAGTTCTGATCAATGAATTCTTGGGTGTTGGTGTTTGCCCCTTGTCGGGCTCTGGCCCAAGTCAAGGCTCTTCAGCTGAGTAATCAATTGGCAAAAGACTGGCAAGTAATTAGAAGCTGTGTGTGAGTGGAGTTAATTCCTTCATGCCGGGCTATTTTGTTCACCTGTATGACACTTTGGAGGTTGCTTTGAAGGACTTGTGAGACACATGACAGCAGTTTAAAGGTCTAGAGCTGCATCTTTTCTTTGCTGTGATTTGTGTGTATCCGCTGTATTTTTATGAGGGTGTGCAGGAAGCGGGTTATATCATCTGGGGCTGTTGTGCAGAGAAGTCAGATTTTAAGGAAGTGTCACTGACTGCTCTCATACTTACTGAGGAAGAGTGATGTGGCTGGTGTGCCTTCAGAAACTGATACATAGAGAAACGTTAATACTTTCATCTGTGTATAAATACAGCCTTTGGTCTTCCTTTTTATTCTTCTGTTAAATTCAGTGTTACCTGAACAATAGCTCCCAATTAAAGTCACTGTTCTTCAGTTCCAGGAATGTTTCCCCTAAGGTGATGTGTTTTGCGGTGCTTGCCTAGGTATTGACTTTCTTACCGCTTCATTTCACTCTGAAGAATAAGGAAACTCAGTGCTCGATTTAATTTAAGAGAAAAATTAAATACTAGCTGTCAGAAAGAGGTACATAATTTTTTTCCAAACCTATACAGATGTATAATATTCACTCTGCTCTTTAAGATTTGCTGCCAACAAATACAACGCTTCTGTTAAAAAACAGACATTTCCTTAAAATAATTTCATAAAATTGTACATTTTTAAGTACGAGACGGGGCAGGAGCCTGTCTTTTTCAGTCCTTTTGGATCTTTGGGCCATATAAAAGTGGTTTATCACTCTGCAGAGTTGTTTAATGTCAAGATTATTTACATTGTTGGATATTGCAACTGGAGCGCTTAGAAGTCCTTAAAGCATGAAAATGCTTGGTCATCCATTGTCAGTGTTCCAAAGTGTGTCACTCAATATTTCATGCAGTTCTAGCTCAACGGTGTTGAACATGAGTTCGTAAGTCTCAAGAATGTAAAAGAGAGTATAAAGCAACTTTATATAAATGAGTTAATATGGAAGTTTAAAATACACAATTAAAAAAGAAGGAACAGTATCCCGCACTGGAACAATGAATACACATGGGTTCACATTTATAGGTTTTTGCATAAGCATTGCTTGGAAGACTGTTTTTTCTCATTTGTTTTTCTTCCCCAAAGTTACCAGTCACCAAGCACAGGAACAATAAGCTTTATCCTTTATAGGAAAAAGAACTAAAGCACTAATGCAAGTTCATCATGGTCCTGTACAGTTAAAAGTGTGACTTTTTTTCACTCAGTGAAAGGAAGTGATGGTCATTTGAGTAGCGCTTCTCTTAATTACCTACCCTAAAAGGGCTTGAGTTATTGGGTTGTGATAGCATGGTATTTTTAGAAATGGACAAGTTATTTTTAGGAATTTTAATAGCTCCTTCTGCTCTGCAAAATTAATCTCAAGGCAGTTTTACATCATGGCTATGAGAAATCCTCCCAATAAATTAGTTTAAATCTCCTATAGCTGAAGCAGCCTTTCTGTTTTCTCGTGGTCTAGCCAGCAAACTTCATCACACAGTGGATTTATCAAGGCTGTAGGAACCGGCAAGGCAGGCACCGCAGTGCCCGGCTGCCAGCAGCCTGTCTCCTAGCTGGAGACCAGTGCGTGGAAGTAACTTCGTGGGGTGTCGTTACTCTTGAGGCTTTTTTAGAAGGTAAGTTCCTGTAACATCCAAAGAACTCAGCACTCTCAAAACCCCAAACAAACGTTTTTGCTTCCTGTTTACATCATGGCCTAGTAGTTAGAGCACCGGCATAAGCAATGCCAAGATTTTGGCAGCAAGGCCCTTCTCCAAAGGGGATTTACCAGGAGAGTGCCTTGACCACCACTTCCCCAGCTAACTGAGGTGACGGGATTGGGAGGTCTCCAACCCAAAGAAATGTCACATTTGTGAGGCCACATGGAAAGAAAGTGAGAGGTAATCTTAGCGGTTAGTGTTGAAAGGAGGTTTTCAACAGAAAATTGTTGTTTATACATTTTACCCATCTCTTCAGGAAAACGGTAATCTTTTGCAATGAGGTTGGACAAAGCTGTGCTTTTGCAGCTGTGTCAACCAACATGTAGTTCTGCACTTCATTTTTTAACCTGTAATCTAAAGTTGCCAGTCAAAATATCCTGTCTAGTTTCAGGGATACTTAAAAACAGGAATTTGAAGACCTAAACGTGAATTGGCTCTTCTGGGGAATGAAGTCATCCACCACGGATGGAGTGCCATGTTTTGTTAGCTTAGAAGTGGGATGGAAAGTGAGCAGAGAAACCTCGACTGTGTCATTCCAGTCAAATCACCTGCCTGGCAGGGAACTGATCTTAAACCTCTCATCACTGCCTAGGCCCTCAGGGAGGATTAGGCTTCCGGGTTTGGAAACACGAGGTCAAAGGGGTTAGTGCTGAGTTAATAAAAACTTGAATTCAATACGTGAATTCCCTTGGGATGCCTGATCCTGCAAAACACTGCAACTTCCTTTAAATTAACGTGTACTAAAGGTGGCCTTGATTTAGGAGATCAGCATCCAAACCTGCCTTTTGTCCAATCTCTATTCATCTTAGAAAAGTGGTATTACAAGGTAGAGTTCCAGGGAAGGAGGGGGATTTTCGAGTCAAACTTTATGTCCATGAGCACAGCAAGCTGTAGCTAGAGCATGGGCCTGCTCTGCTGATAGGCTCAGCGTAGTCAGAGCCCACCCGATTCATATCAGTCTGGTGCAAGGATTGATGTGAACTTACACATCTGAATTTTGCAGTATCATTCATCACCGCACTGTAAAGAAGGACAAGACGAATCCTGGAAAAGATACTTCTTCTTGAAGAATTGGTTGGATTTTTCTCAGCTCTTTGCGTTAAAGAGAAAAAAAGGATGAGTTTTCAGTATGTGTATGTTTTATGAATGTCTTTGCTTATGCTGCGCCTCTGGAATCAGAGACAAATGATTGCGTGTATTTCTGTGATTCAGAAATAATTTTTGTCCTATGAAAATAGTAGTTGAAATCTGCCTCTGCACTGTCGGAGTCTGGAAAATGGTTGATCAAAGCTGTGGGGTGCCTCCTTGTGCTTTTCCTTCACAAATGACACTTTGCGATCTAAAGCTGGGAAGCGATAGCCCTCAGGTGGTCAGGTGGTTGGACTAGATGATTATCGTAGGTCCCTTCTGACTGAACTGTTCTATTCGATTTGATTCTACCAAAAAAACAAGATGAAAGCCCATGTAAGCAGCAGAAATGAGTAGTCTCATTCATGTTGAGAAAGTAAGATGGGATATATTATCCTTATTATTAAGATTCATTAAGGAATTAATATTGCCTGCAGCCTTTCACTGAAGCTAATAGAACTGATGATCTTAAAGGTCTTTTCTAAAGGATTGTACGTACTGGTCACTCTCCACAAAACACATTCAGTGTGACTCCCTGTTCCCATCACACAGATACTATAGATGCAACTGGCTTCCTTGGGCACCATGTTCAATGAGTTCCACACCTCTGAGATGGAACATCTGATTAGACTCTGTTTTGCTCTTAATGGAAAGGATTTAATTCACTTGTATTGTGCAAATTTGGGGAAAAAACTTCATTCTAATCTAGCCTTTTGTGAGATCGTTTGACCGAGGCAATCTAAACTTTTTAAACCTCTTAAATGATTCTAGTGGTTGCTTGTGATTGATTATTTAGTTGTGCCCAGTGTTGTATAAACAGTGTGTAGAAATTCAGTTTAGACGCTTTGATCCAAGGTCAGGTTGGACCTTGGGGCTCTGAGCAACCTGCTCTAGTTGAAGCTGTCCCTGCTCGCTGCAGGGTTGGTTTAGACTAGCTGACCTTTAAAGCTCCCTTCCAACCCAAACCATTCTGTGATTCTATGATTCAGAGAAATAAAGGATTTAAGAAATAACCTTTCCTCACCTATCTAACATTCAGAAATGGCTGACTAGTTTCATAAATATTTATCAGTATGCTTTTACCTTTAATAAACCGCAGTGCTGTTGCAGCATTGAAAACACCTCAGATTGGTTGATTATTGATACACCTTTTCAAGCCTTTAGACTCGTACTAATTTAATCCTGACAGATTCTGTGTAAGCAGATTTGTTCTTAAACCTTTACTCTAGGTAAGAAAATTTTATGTGTATAGAGAGACAAAAATGGGAGATGTGTTGCAGGAGACATTATATTTTTAGTACTTTTTTTCTATCCATTGAGCTGTTTTGGTTGATGAGCGTTTTCTGTAACATGCATATACTCTGCTGTACCACCTCACCTCTCCTTTATTTATGGGTGGAAAACATCTGTGCGTTGTGTGGTGTGGTATGAAGAACTCCTGAAAGGTCAAGTCTGTTGTCAGAACGAGCTACCAGGAGGAGTGTCAAGGCCTCTGAACTTGCTTTCCATATAGCAGCGATCTCAGCAGCACTGAGGAGGACGCACCTTATGTAGCCCTCTGACGATCGTTTCTAGCCTCCACAAATCAATGTGTTCCTGGTGCTCTGAAAAAGCTGTAACTCCGTTTCGGGTGGGATTGCCTTTGTCTTTCAGTTCAGTGGAAAAGTGGAAGTGTCTAGTGACCCACAGAGTTTGGACAACTCGTGGGACCTGCCTTCATTAGAAGTACTAAGCTGCTGCAAAGGTCTGTGGAGGCATTTCGGCATGGTAAAGTAGCTGTGAGATAAGCCAGGGTTTCTCGATGGTAGTCAGCTAAGTTGAGGTAATAAGTATCACAGAGCACAAGGTGAGGAAGAAGGTGCAGGTCAGCTGATTTGTGTTGGTTAACTCAGGCTATTTGCCTTAAACACATTCAATGTATATGGCAGTAAGATTCTTAAGTTAGTTAACAATGCAGCTAGGCTACTGAATTTTCACCGGGAAGTATTGCGCTATGAGTTGTTACTTGGTTGTACTTATTTCTGATGTGTCTGATAACTAGAACTCTCTGCTGTCTTTCCCAGTTTTGGCTCCCTTAAGTGCCCTTTCCCAACCATGTGGCTTTCCACCACCTCCCCAGTACTACAGATAACTTTGCACCTTTGAGACAGCTGGGTTGGTTGTGCATGGGGCACCTCCTTGACAACTGCAGGGAGTTCTTTTTCGGCCTGGCTAAAAAGCTCTCAGGTTTGAAACTGAACGTTTTCCTTTTAGACTGATTGTAGCATGTAGAACCTTTCCTTGCTCCGACTGTAAAACCCAGGGAAAATAAAACCAGTGTGTGGTAGATGGAAATGCTGCTTACCGTGTTCTGGCTGGAGTATCAGCCTGCAGTGTGTCTTTTTAAGGTAGCTGAATAACATCCAGGCATTTGTAGTGTATAGAAACTGATCCATGAACATGAACAATGGATGAATACTATAACCTGGATGTTTCCAAACAGTGCAAACTTCTCTAAGTCTAGACTTAACGTGTCTAGTGGCATTTCTGCTTCTCATTGTACATTCAGTGATTATTGAAGAAAGAGAGCTTGAGAGATTATTACACTTTTTTTTTTAAAGATGATGGGAAAATCAGCTCTTTTAATTGCCACAGTAATTGTAAAATCAATCACATAACGTATTGTTATCTCCTCAGCTTTTATATTCATAAGACAGAGTTAATACAGCAAACATTCTTCAATGCAGACTTTCATTCTCATGCCAGTTTATTTCATGGAAATGAGAAGAGGAAAACAAACAACCCACAAGCCCAAGAAAAGATCACCCACAAGTTCCAGATATGTGTCAGAAGCTTCTTGTCTTAATGCCCCCCTTTCCCCCTCCTCATGGCTAATCTTGCAGTGTTATTTTTCTCTTTCCTTTTCAGCCTGCAGTTTTCTCAGTTCCTTGCATTACTCTGTCCTGCTGGTCCTAAGTGTCCAATGTAGGTATGTTTAGATGTGGAGTTTGGAGAAGTGAAATTTCCACCTTGCCAAGTGCCAAAGGTAGAAGTTAGTAACTCAAAATACCAAACCAGCAAAAATATTTAATGGCCGTGGCCCCAGATTCAGATGGCTGGCATTGGCAGCGGTGAAAAATTGAATCTAGGTAGCTGCTCGTGCCCACCTTTGTCTTTGGCCTCTCTTTGAGGACTGATGTCAAGACATTTTTGGCCTGTAGACCCAAGTACAGTTGTGTTGAGGCACAGCTGGCTTGAGTCACACAGCCAGTCTCCGGGTATGTTGGAGCTCTCTCCTTAGGCACAAGAACATTCATCATTTGGAAGAAATGTTTGGTCCTCTCCTGAGGCAATTCGGTCTACTGGCAGGACGCGCTTGGACACTGAAACAGTGACGGCATCATGAAGTTCCCATGGGACGGTGCACCCATGCTGGTTTTCACATTTCTCTCCAATCAGAGGCCCCTTGGCCTCATATATGGCTCATACTTAAGCATATGCTGTAGGAGCCAAACAGGGAGTATGGGTTCTTGGATTTCTGATTGTTTCTGTTGTGCTATGGTACAAAGTGGGCAATATGGTGGGAAAGGACCTAGAGAGGAAGTGAAGGCTGAGAAGAAAAATTACAAGTTCCCAGTCTAGATGCAGTGCCTTGAGGCTGCTGATTCAGGTAGCAAGAAATAGTGGAAGGGGCCAGCAGGAAGCTCACCTATCCTCAGGCTGAAGAAAATGCAGGTGTGGTGAATCAGGATGAGAAAAGAGGGATTTTTACTTCTTTAGGCAATGCAGTGTTATAAAATCCCATCTTTACATCAAGATGTTAATCTGTATGCTTAAAGCTTTGCCAGATTGCTGTCTATTCTCTCCTAGGTTTACCATGCAGAATATATATCTTCATGGTTCTTTCCCTTCTGCAGTGCCCCTTCAGCCACACTGAACCTCTTATCTGAGGTAATTTTGTGTTGTCTCAACTCCCAGGAGTGGCAGCTACCCTGCAGCTTCCATCTCTGCCTGTTTTGTTTGTGGCTGTCCCTGAATCGGTATCTCTGACTGCTATTTAAAACCCTGTGCTTCTTCCCAGAATCTGCGCATCTCAAAAATGACCTCTAACATTGCTTTTACCAGCCCACCTTTGAGGAAGCAGATGGTGTGCTCTGAGGGCTCAGCAGAGTCCGTGTACAGATGGACCCATCTGGCACTGGAGGATGCTGTCCTAATAGCGGGTACTGAGGGCAGTTAGTACTTTCTGGGGGTATCACCATCAAATGTTTCCCCTCTTTCTTCTCTTTCTTTATGTTACCAACGCGTTCAAACTCTGTACAGTCAATGCAGCAAGATGTAAATGATGTTCAAAACAAATTCCTCACCCAGTGATGCATAGAAAGGAAGGATGCTCTGATGGAAAAATCAGGATTGCAGCAGGGGCTGCAGTGGCACAAAAATACAAAAGAAAGTATCCTAGAATGTGATTTCACAAAGGTTTTGTTCAGACCTCAGAATCTGGAACACTGCCTTGGTGTGCTTCGTGCTGCTCCCTACTGGACTGCCAATTCTTAACTTAATAGATTTATTGGCAGCTGGTGATTCTCTTGGCCTGTAGCTGCTAGGCTGAGGTGAGGTACGTAATCTGCCTGTGCTGCTACCAATGCAGGAGCCTCTAGCTCCTGTTTTTCAGCACCATCGCATTCCCGGGAGGAAAAAAGGAGAGTTTTTCACTGAAGATGATGAGGTTACACCAACTTGACGTGGTAACATAAAGACGCGCACTGCTGCGTTGTTTGAAAGGGAAAGCCCTAGTTTTGCTGAGCAGAACCCAACACCATCTCCCTTGAAGATTTTTGTTTTATGTTTAGGAAAACATTTAGCCTGACTATAATCCATAAGTCAATGGGACAGTGCCAGCAGTGAGCCTGAATCCCAAGCAATTTGTGTTGCAAGGATCACAAGTGCTTACATACTGATGTCAGCGTATGCCCTGGACAAATTCAGCGGTCTCCCAGGGGCCTTTGGTAAATCGAAGTAAAATACTGCAGCTGGACTTTTCTCCGTGTAAGATCCAGTTCTGAAAGAGCTCATCCAAAAGGATGCTAGAGCTAGGGGAGAAAATGCACTTCAGAGAGTGCTGTTGTAACTAAAGAAATTGGAATTTGTGTCTAACTTTCATAGTTACATATCTTTTTCCCTTTTTTGTCTCCTTAACAGTCATTTTATGTAAATGATTATGGGGATGGCTTGCTTTCTACTTCAGTGTTTGAATTCCTGTATGTCTCTTCTTATGCATTTTTAGAAAAAGCGTCAAAGACAGGAAAACATTGCAAATGTAAATTTGTACTTCTATGATTTGAAAAATGAGCAGTATTTGCATAGGAAAGAAACCACAGGAGCTTGTGTTGTTCGTTTAGTGTTGGTTGGAGTTGAGGAATACCATATGAAATTGAATATCTTTGATGTACTTTCAGAGTATCAGTTCTGACTAGACCTGTGTAAATCCTAAGTCAAAACAACACAATGTTCAACATCAGATTTTTTCCTCCAGTTTAGTTTTGATCCATGATCGTGAATTTTCCAGGCAATTTTTCTGACAGCAGAAATTTCTTGGCATTTCATGAGTTTTTCCAGCCTTTCTGTTTGAAAATGGCAATTTTAGAGGCAGCTTTTCAAAACAAATTTTCAAATATGGGTGAAAGTTATCTACTGTTCCCTCTTTTTCTTTTCTCAAATGGTTGAATCTGGTGAATCTGCCCAGCTGGGTAGTCTGGTTTTGCTCAGTTGCAGATTGGGTTGGAGGGGCTGACTCTAGTATACTGTCTGAGCTGTTCAACGTTGCAAGTGCAGCAGTCGTGGAGCCTGGTTTCTTCTGTGTCAGAGCTGAAGCTCTAGATTCTTTGTTATCCAGCAATGGCAGAGAGGTTCCTCTGCTGTGATTTCCTCGATGGAGGTTCAGTCACGTCCATTGGCCATTTACTGAAACTTAGTGTTTCAGAAAACTCTTTGATGTTGTTTGAAACTGATAGTTTCGTTGGTCTCTAGGGGTGGACAGTCAGCTTGGATCAGCCTCATTGGCCTAAGCAACCATATTTAAGAGGTATCATTTAGGCTAAAACTAACCATGTTTTTCCTTTGTTGTTGTTCTTCCCTTGAAAGGCCTTTGATTATTCTGTGAATGCACTGGTCAGTCAGAATTGCTGTCTCAAGGGAAAATTCAAACAAGAATGTTTATTTTGGATTCTTTCAGATCCAGTTAGTTCCATACAAGAATATTACTCTACTGTTAAGGTTAAGGATTTTTGAGGGATGACTGAAGTCTGCTGGGAACCATCAGGGTTTTCATACCCCAAATCTACAAAGTCTTCCTGTTCTGCTCAGGGACCAGCATCTTCTCCTGACTGTACCACCACAATCTAGAACCCAGCTCCTGTGAACTCACGGTTACAGAAATGCTTTTGTAGGCTGTGTGATAACGATGTGCATTTCCACCATTTGCCATTCCAGGTTCAAAGTGCATTTTTCTGAAAACTTCGGTTTTAACTTTTCTCTGTTTATTTGCTTGGCGTCTTAGAATAATTCTTTGCTTGCGGTGATTCATATCAGTATCGCTGCATTTAACCAGTGCTTGACTAAACTATTTTATCCTCACTGAGGGAAGTGGTGGTTTAATTACGGTGTCTTATGTTCTGTTTTGCCACAAATATAGATGAGATATTTTCATTGTTCACGTTAAATTGGAGGAGTTTATTGTGTAAAACAAATACAGGCAGACTCTTGAGCTTTAGCTTTGTTTATGTGTTTAACACTGGGACAGAATTTATGAACATCATTCCAGATGCTCATCCAAACCTTGCTGAAAAACCGTAAGAGCATGGATCCTGTTCGGATCTGCCATTGCCACCTCTGACTTGGTGTGCATGAGTCAGTGTGCTTAGCGTGAGGTGTGGCCAGAGAGGTTGGAATGACACCACTGGTAGGAGAAATTGGACAAAACTGGGGAAGGGCAGGCTGGATATGTTTTCAAAAGTTTTAGTCTGTTAGATGAAGGTTAAAATGATATTTCATAATTCAGTAACTTGCACAAATTTCTTATTCACTGTAACAGCACGATAATTTTGAAACAACTGTGTCCCCATACACATCCCTTCCCTTTCCCTCACCTTTCCCTGATGCTACTTTGCTGTTGCCATTTGACACGGTATTTGTGAAGCTCTCCCTCTTCATTACGGGACAGAAGGTCCTCAGAAGCCTTTTAGCTAGAGAGCACCTCTCAGCATCCGTGTTGTGGTCATCTTAAGTGCTATATCATCTAAGGAAGTGGATGGCAAAATAAACCAGCTTTGGCCAGCTTCAGTATCTGTTAGTCTCATTTTGCATTATTAATGTTGTCACGCAATCTTATTGACATAATACTGCAGAAATAGGCCTGAGGAAAGTCAAGCAAAGCAAATCACTGAGCTGCTACTTGTGAAATTCTGACTAGTCATGGTGGAGCCAAAACCAAGAGTGAGGGAGGAAAACAGGAAGGAAAGGGAAGGACAGGCAGAAACAAGACTTCAAGATAATCCATACTTATTGTGCCTGATAGCAATATTTGAGGAATGAAAATTTACCACGAAAACATGAAAACATTTATCTACAGAAGGATCATTCGGGAGTTAACACTTCCTTCAGTCAGAGCTGAGGCAGGAGGGTGTTTGGGTATTGCAGTAGCGAGTACAGCTGAAGTGTTCTGGGCCTCTACAGCAGGAAGGCAAACCTAATCGGTCTGAAGATACCTGCAACCCCGTGACACGCCTGCATGGCATGTGCAATCTAACAGCACATGCGGGGAATGGAGATGGGAGACATATGCCCTTGTCTACACAATAATAACACGCATAAGAAATTTATTTCAATAAGAGATCTTTACAAGTTTCTGGTTGTTCTTTGTTGCATCTCTTTCTCATTATCAAAGACATTCACATCCAAGGACGTTTTTAGTGCCGTTCCTCATTCTAACCTTGGGTTACTTGGAACAGATGTTTTTGAAGTGCTTTGTTTGTGTTCCTTTGAGTGCGTGCAGGAAATCTCAGGTGATTTTTTTTTCTTCTTATATGAACAGCCATGAATAAGAAGTATTTCCTACAAAAAGCGTTTACCATTTTGTCAGCTGCACACAACTTTCTTTTCACAATTACTAGTGCAAACTTTACATGACTTAATTTCTACATTTTTCTTGTCTGTTTTGTAGTACAATGACCACGCCATCAATTTCAAAAGTTTCTTTTCCCCCAAAAGGTCGTTTCTCGGTCACGCTCTCCAAATTTGGCTAGTTGCATTTTTGACCCATCCGGTTGCTGAGTATGTCTTTCATGGAGTCTTGAAGTCTTTCCATAACATTTGCAGATGGTACTTTGTACCAGCTGGAGCATTCTCCTCCTTTTTTTATGGCTCAGTAAAGGAGAGGTGAGTTATTGCAGTTAAAAGGAGGAGGTAAGATTCCATCAAGCAAAGGTCCATGATGTATTCTTGGGATGTACTTCTCAGGATGCTTGCATAGCTGTTTCGAGTTCATCTCTAAATAGGATGTCTAGTCTTGGAGAAATGAGTTTGGCTCAGAAATGTGCTTTCACCTGAGCTGACTTTAAACCATCAGTGCTGCAGTGACTGGCTTGTGGTTTTGGGGTAAGTCCAGTTCCTGTGCATATTCACAAACATGCGGGTTGGAAAGGTTAGTAGCACACCTGGATCCATTAGTCAGGCTGGGAATTAAAGTAGGAAAGGAAGCAGTTTGCAGTGCAAAGTCCAAACTACCAGGGTGTCAATAAGTGTCAATAAGGTGTGAAGAACTATTCGGAATCTATTGAATTCCAAAAAAATAGGTGGCTGGGAGCTATTCTGAACTATTTTCTGTTACAGTTTGTGGCTTGGCAACCTGAAGCTTTCATTTTGCAGTTGCCTCTTCTTGCCATTTCTCTGCAAAGACTCTGGTTCTCCTGAGAGTGCCCAGGTTGTTAAAAATCCGTGGCATGGCAAAAACGTAGCTCAACACCATCATGTGCAGCTAAAAGTTGGCAGTAGCCTTGGTTTTCCAGCCTTTAGCAAAAGACAAGGGAATGTTTACTACTGACTTTGGGAATGCTTCCCTCAAGTTAAAGATAATTAAGGGTAGCAGGAACAGGCTTGTTTTACAGAAGAAGTATAGACTGGCCAACTCACAGCCGCCAAGAGGGAAATGATTTTGCAGTTTAGCGCAAACTTCGTGGGCTGTAGGAGAACAACAGCTTGTTTTTAACAATATTTGTTGAAAAGGTGAATTGTTGAGAAAAGGTATATTAAGTATCTGACCTAACAAATGCATATGCTTATATTACCAGAGAAGTGTGGAGAACTCCTGAACTTTTAGAGTGATTTCTTCAGGCTACAGAAAGTGCATAGCAGAGCTTTAATGTGGTGATAAGTAAAATTCTAGTAGTGATTCAGCTCATTTTTCTGATTTTTAGATCAGCGAATCAGCTGTGTAAATAATGTCAATCAATTAGCTTTGTAATATTCTTGGTAAGTTCATTGTCCTGAATGAAAATCAGAGGCAGAGAAGTGGGGAACCACACCTTAAACGTGTCTAAAAGCCTCAGGGCCTGGATATCCAAAATCCACCAAAGGAGGGTATACGCCTTTAAATATGAAAGGAAATGGTTGAGGTTTTTAACCAGAAATCCAATCATTTGCCATTTATGCTAATTTGGATTAAAACAAAATCTGAAATGTTTTACCAATGAGTTACCACTGATCACAGCACAAATTAAAGTTAGCAGCTGCGTAAAGTGCATCATTCACTAGAAAATGCTTTATAAATCCAGATTTATATGTAACACACAATCTTTGGCTAATATCAGCTGGCCTGTCTCTTGTGGGGGTTCAGTGATGATGACTCCAAGAGCAGGAAGCTGCCTTAGGGATTTAGAGAAACTTAGGGATCCATTCGAGTAAGCAGAAGTTTGCCAAACCCAAGAGCAGCAAAGAACGTTGAGGTCACGCAGGAATTTGCTGGTGACCTGTGCCTGTCTCTGGCCTGCACAGAAGTGAGATGTAGCCTTCCTCTGGGTGTCGGGAAGTGCTGACGGCTGAAAGGTGGTCTGAAAGGAAGCACCTGGGAACCACTTCTCCTGCCTTTGCTTACAGAGTGCTACCGAGGACCAGGCAGGGACACCTTCCTGCCTGAATTTCACACTGCGCGTGGACTTGCCTAACTGCCCTGTGGGTTCCTAAAAACTTCTCTGGAGCATAATTGGTTTTAGGCACTGGGAAGAATAGGATAATTGCAGACTTTCTGCCCATGGGTATTTTAATGGCAACAGATGGGAGAAAACTAAGGTTACCATGAAATGTTTTGAAATTATCTGTTGAACTTCTCCTTCATCTCTGCAGTGAGCATTAAGTAAAGAGTAAGTGTGGAGCTCTGACATTCAGATCGGCACAAAGCAATCTGCTAGCATCATTTGGAGGAATGACCTTGTTCAGGGACCCGGAAATGTGATAATTGTGGTTTCAAAGAAAAAGATTCTGTCTGTGTAAAAAAAAGGGGAATGCGTCAATGGATGCATCAATGCGAAACTGATAGTATGTGTTAGTTGCCTCAATTGCAAATTTAGATGGTTCATTTCAGGTACCTATTTTTAAAGATGCAAATTAAAAATTGTTGGATTTGTGGCTAACGTGTTGTAACTGTGGTCATTTTTTATAAAAGGCATGAGTGATCTGGAAAGGCTTAATTCCAGAAGACTTCTTTTGCTGTCTTTCGATCAAACTTTCTACGAATGCGGTGACCCTACAGTTTTCCTCAAAATTAATTCATGCTGGTGTCCCAAAAAGAAGTAGTCCATCAAAAGGAAAGCTTACTTTGGGAAACACCACTTAGAAGATGGCTAGTTGTAGCCACCTTTCTTTCTCTCCCACGTCTGAAATTTACCTTCATTCAGCTCTCAGTTTATTCAGTGGAAAGGGTCATCTCACCTCATTTTAAGTGTCTGAAAGCACAATGACGGCATAAGTTCATCTTTTAGCTCATTTCTGTCCTTAGTGGGGGAAGAAAGACACATCAAAAAGGCAGTGAACCCTTTCCTGAGGAAGTGTATGACAGGCAGCTTTTGAAGGTGGTTCATCCTGGCCGTCCATCTCCGGTGACTGCCATGAACATCTGTGTGCCTGACTTCTGGAAAAGGTTAGTGCTAGGTGAGCTGGTTGACCTGAATGAAAAAAGACCCATGACCAAGACTTCTCATGACCTCTTCACCAAAGGCACCAAACGTTTAACCACATTCCGGTTTTTTGCTGGCTATATTTTCTGACTCGGTTCCCAAAGTTCAGAACCGGAGAATGGGGAAGGTGTTTGCAGGTGAGGAGAGAGCAGACCCTTTAGAACTTTTCAGTAGCGGGAGGTGGAGACAAGGGTAATTCAAAGGACCTAGTGCTGAGGAATTGCTTAGGCAGCTCTTTTAGTGAAAATCCTTTGGGAAGCCAAAGTTTGCTGCTGTTTTGGGAACAGGACTTCCCCTCCTGTAATAGGCATGAAGGAATTTATGACTGTGAAGTGAAAGTATAAATTATGTATGATTTTTATTATAGTTGGCTAAGCTTGTTTGACTTAGGTGAGTTGAAACAAACTGTTCACCATCTTGTGAAGGCCCCTGAACTTTCCGTTGTTGCATTTTCATGCTTCTAAATAACACAAACTTAACTGATTACTTAATTTTTAAATTTTTGTAATTATTATTCAAATGAAGTTATTTCAGGAAACATGAGGAAGGCAAAACAATTACTTGGGAAATTACTTGTAATTTCTTCTGATGAAAAATGCCAGTGTAGCAACACTCTGTGTTTCAGTGATTGCTCCTTGCAAACACGCATTGTTTCTTCTCTGGATGTTGTCACTGGCATTTTTCTATACAAAAGCAGTGACAGAAGATAACTACCCAGCTTAATACAAATCCTTTGGGTCACAGGCTTCCAGCTACTCTCTTTTTGGCTGTGTTTGGAGGATTACTGCTGGAGCTGCTTTTCTAGGCTGTCTCTTCCCCTCAGTGGTTCACACATGCTGTAGCCTTAGACTAAGATGAGGCAGACTGGAATGAATCATACCTGCTGACTGTTGTGACAAGACGTGGTGAGCGCCTGGGTTACTTTCGGTGCGTGCTCTACCCCTCTCTCCAACCCACTGCTTGAGTGCAGCATCCAAAGGTCTGCAGTGCAAACTGTGGAGACATCTGTCCGTCCAGCTGACTGAAACTGCTGCACCCGTGCACCACGCCACTTAACCACATGCGGTCTGCTCCGGGTACTTTGGGGCAGTGATAAATATCCTGCTCGTTTGCTTTGCAGTTTCTTTACACCCTGTCAGATACTGTCGTGGGGCAACTGATGGACCTCCTATGCGCTCGCTCCTTAGCTGGTCTGCACACCCTTTTACCTCTGATATGTCCCCAGGATATCAGATTTATGAGTTTGTACATTCTAGTGAGAGAGCAGATGCGCACCTATTGCTGTGTCACAATTCTTGAACAGAAAAACGGTTCACTGCATGGTGAACATCTGGTTCTCAAACTTACGCATGGATTCCCTCCTGGTAATTATGGTGGTTTTCCAGAGAAGGGTGAGGAACGTATGGTAGATCAGAAGGCGGGAGTTTGTCTTTCAGTTCAGCAGACATTTGTCTTTCCAGCTTGTAGGAGTGACCCTTGGTCTTTTTCTGTGTGTAAACGCTGGGTTTTAAGCAATCAGGTCTATTTCTGACTATTATGTTTTTAATTTTTAAAGCTTGTGGTTGATCTTATTTATTAAAAAAAAAGACAACAATTTGAACTGGCAATCAAAAGAATGTTATCACAAATGAGTTGTCTTCGAAATAATTCTCTTGGGTTTTCCTTACAGGAGGGTAATTTGACTTGCAAAAGCCACACAAACACAGACGGATAGCAGAAGGTGCCTCGTACTCATGCCCCCAGAGTCAGAGTGACAAGGATTTGCTGAAGCTGAAAGCATTCCTCTCTGCTGTCTAATTGTAATGACATTCTTTTTGTCTGCAGAAAACTCATGAAGACCTTGTTGTAACTGGGATCAATCTCACAGTGTGCCAGTTTTTGCTCGTGAACCTCTGTGATGAACAAGACTGTGAATAGATTATCCCATAGTGAAGTTAATGCTGACGATGTTCTGGAGAAAAAAATGTGTATCTAAGCATTATTAGTGGCAAGATTATTAAAAATGGTTTCTTACACGGATGTAGCAGCTTGCATTCTTACCCAGTATGCAACTGCAACACCTTTTAAAGTATCCCCACTTCCATTGATAGCTGGTGACATTTGAGACTGAAGGACCTGACTGAACAGCACAAAGTTACTTCACAAGAATAGGGAGAGGCCATGAGAGCAAGTGTGATTTCTTACAGAATGTGTTACAGGATCCTTATTGTTTAGAGGGAGCCCCCAAACCATTTGCTCATGGAGTGCAGTGTCAGAATCACACCGAATGCGATGGGATGTTGTCTGCTTAAGGAAACTTTGACTTAAATTTTAAAAGTTGATTCCAAAGCTTTGGAAACTTGAGGAAAAGGAAGAACAATTCTCTTCAGCAGTATGAAACCAGCATTCCGGATATGAAACCTGATGTTTTGTTTTTGTCAGGTTCTCTGTACTCTGTCAGGTGTCGGTTCTCTGTACAAAACTTTCTTGTACCGTATGTTCTTGGTACATTAGAAAAGCTCTAACAAAAGAGTTGAGAAGGGACATTCTCATGTATAGCTGTAGCTGTGGAATGATCCAGTGTTGCGAGAAAGTTTTCTCTCTTTGTGTGTATGAACTACATACACCTTGGCAACGCAGTAAGAATGACACGACGTTTCTGGGGTTATTGCAGCAGGAAGCCAGTAACTCCTTTTAGCTGGGTGGGAGAAGTTCTAATGTTGCTCAAATCTCTTAAAGTTTTTCAGAACATTTTCATATTCCGCAGAAAGGTAAATCAAAAGCCTGTTTGGCATGGTGCGGACCACACCTGCCTTCTGCTCCCCCTCCTCAGATGGGAGGCAGGAAACTTGGAAGATTTCTTCCATCCCCTAGCTGTAACAACCAACTTAGAACCCAAATAATCTGCTTACGAGGATTTTCTGGTCTAGGGCACAAGTCCTTTCTCCCACGGAGCTGTTCTTTATGAGCGGCCTATCAAAGGTGATTCCCCACCTACCACCTAAGCACCGGGATCTCCAGTTTCAGTGTGTGTTAATAGGGACCAAGCGCGGTCGCTTCAGCCCAGGGTTCTGCTCCCTGGTGAGGGCCTTTGCTGCTTGGGCAGGGCTCGGTGTTGATAAGAAATTCCACTGCAGGCTTTCTTGAGGAAACTTGTATCAAACTAGGCAGAGGCCTGTGAATAGTTTTTGATCTCAAGGAATTAGTGACATTGCTTGAAAGAACATTGTCTGAAGGGTGTACTTGGCCAGCTCTAGCAGTCCTTGTTCCATGGCTTGCCCTTTTTTCCCAGCTGTAATAAAACATCTCTGCTTTCTGCAAACCTCGCCTGCCAGGCAGGAGGCTGCCATGGTGGAAACAACATATTAATCAGGTTCAGCTGTCAATAACAAACTGCTTAGCCATTAATATCCAGAGTTAAACCAGGGATAAATATTCCATCCTTGGCAATCTGTAATTATACTAGAAATTTTGTTTGTTTGTTTTAATTTTTAATGTGCATTCAAAGTAATTTTTTTCCTCAGCCGGCCCAATAGTATGAGAGTGATTCTCAGAGGGAAAGATTGAGTTGTACTGTTGAAAACCGGTGGTGACTCACAGTCATAAAGCTTTGAAAATAAACGCGGAGACGAGCCACACAGCTTTGCAGACTTTACACCAGTTGAAGGAACTTGCCCCAAGTACTCAGACAATATGTGTGCTTTGCATGTTAAGTGAAGCTGACTGGTATCCAGACTGCAGCGGTGTTAATCTTCTCTGTGCTGATATGTAATGCTATTAAGAAAAAAAAATCAACAGCATGAGAGCAAGTCCTCTAGCTAAGGAGATAAATATTTGTACACATATACTGTTTTATTTATAGCGGAGAGAAGAATGCTTGGAGTGGTTACTCAGAAATTTCATGTTTCAAGAACAGCTGAAAACAGCCTCACTTTTTCCTGTTACTCAGTTTGGACCTAGAATGGCTTTGGGTCATTAAGCTGTGTAATTTCCATGGACTGAGTTCAGTTGCCCAGTTTCTGGTCATTTGCTTTCTGTCTCCCTGAATCTTACCGTAGCTGGTGCTTTAGGGAAACGTTAAAAGGAGCGGTGGCGGGGCTATGGAACAGCGTGAGCTTAACCCCTCACCCTCACGGAGGACCTGACCCGCCTGCTTTACACCGATGTATTGCTCTGCTGAATTCAGTGGGATTGTCTGCAGATACCCTCAGGGTGTTTTACGGTGGGTGCACACAGATATTTTCCTTGGAGGGGCAGTGCGGGAATCAGCACTTTCTCAAGAGTTTACCTCTCCTCAAGTGACCTGTGCAGTCAGAGGAAGTTGAAATGTTAGCAAGGCTTTTTCATGTGGCAGTTAAGGGGTTATTCCGAGGACTAAAACATGAAATAACCGTGAGTAGCTTCTCAGACTTTTCCCATAATACTTGGCACGTGTTCACAGAGAATTTGCAAACTGGAGGAATAGCTTCCCTTGGAAGCTTTCTCATTAAGAAAGGCATTAGCTGTATCTTAATATAATTAAGCAACTAGATTTAGAGCTAAAATTGTGTGACTAACCAGCTCTTTGTGACTGCTGTGCTGATGACCATAATCTGAGAAGCTTTTGGCTGACCTACAGCTTGGCTCCCTCGTGGCGCGTGCCATGGTCTTCAGACAGCTTAATAATTAGAAATGGTTAACACCTCCCTTGTGGCCTGGGACTTCCTTATGCACAGAAATTGGCTGCTTCTCCTACAGGCAGCTGCATGGGCTTCAGTGGGATGAAGGAAAAGGAAAAAAAGAAAAGAGAAATGTGAAAATTTAGGTTTTGATCAGTCAATAATGAACTTTTTAAAATGGATCATACTTTGGTTGAAAAAAGTGTTTTACTCATACAAAACAGACAGTTACAAGAAAAGCAAGGTAATTGATGGCCTGGGTTCCTTCCACTGGTTATGATAATTGTATCAGTATGCTTCTGGTAGTCAGTAGCCTCCAGACGCAGCGTTTTCCTCTGAAACGATACGTGTGACTGAACCCGCTCACTCGCTGCAGTGACTGGTCTGTGGGGTGAAGGTAGGAAGTCACTGTCTTGCCCTCTGCTTCCATTGCTTTGATACAAAAATAATCCTAAAAATAAATCTCATTAAACCTTTGTGGTAATGTTTTATTTCAGTCAAAATGATTTGGTGAATTTGATTGAATTCCAGAATTACTTCAAGCCACCCTGAAACAGAATTTTTCAACTAATAAATTTGCCTGGATGCCCTTCAGTGGGGTAGCCTGGCCTCAACTTTATAACTGTATTTAGGACTATTTAAAAAAAATAGAGACACGTGGAATGCGTCAGAGACAAACTATCACCGGGCTCTTGTTCAGTAAAGATAACTGGCAGCAGCTGCTGTGACTCAGTGAATCAGAAATAGTTATAGATAATGGATGGGAAGACAAAGACAGTGTAATTTTTTTTTCACGTGAGAGCCGCTGATCGTGTGACAAGGTTTTATTGTAACAACTGTACTTCTCTTTTTCCAAATGATTGATGCAAACAGTACTCCGCGTAATCTTCTCCAGTGATGAATGTTGGTGCCACGAAGCAACTGTTACTCACTGTGCTATTATTGAACATGAATTTTGAATGACTTGGGGCATAGAGCTGCCGGCTACTTAAATCAATGAAATAAAACTCAGGAATAGCCAAAGATAATGTTCCTCTTCCAATATTAACTCCTGTGGCTTGTGTACAAACAATGTTTCTGGCAACTGGTTAAGAGGTCACATCTCTGGGCTCCCCATATGCAGGATGAGGAAAGAAGGAGGCACATGAACCAAGGCTTTCTGTTTGGACACAAAAGCAGTTCTGTTTATTTCTCTTCCTCCCCTCCTGCATTAGCCAGAAAAGCTGGGAGGGATCAGTGGTTTGGCTCTAGAGGGGAGGTGAATTAGTCTTCCATGTGTGCTGCCTGAGGCCGGAATCAACCTGAAAGGTGGGCGAACACCTTTTCCAGTTCTGCTGATCAAACACAACGTGTTGCTGCTCACACCCAATGGTGCAGTTACCCAGAGGAGCCCCATGCTGCTGCTTCCATGGAGCTGAGGTCGCTCCATGGGTTCCCCAAGCTGGGTTCCAGGACTGGAGGGAAATGTGCTGATGTAGTTGAATGCTTTCTACCTGCCTTAGGGTGATGTGAAGAATTTCGTTCAGTGTGTTTGTACATCGGTGACCTTCCCATCTCCATTCCCACATCAGGAATGAAGTGTTGAACAATACTTCTGGTTTTCAACCACTAACACGTGGATGAATTAATCTTCCCAGAGATGGAGGGTCCACTTCTTGCTGAAGATTCTTTGTACAGCTAAATATGCAGCTGTGTGTCAGCAGTACCTCTGTCCGTAGGAGTGGCATTTATGTGACCTACTCAGAGGAACAATCGCTGCCGATTACTATTTTCGTTCTCCACAGCCTCACTGTTTATGTGGGGAAAAAAAGGGAAAGAAATCCAGGTGGAAAGAGCTCGTGGTGCAGTGCACGTGGGCAGACGAACTGCTCCTCAGCTCTGCTATGAAATACAGCCCCGTGGAGATTTGATTTCTCCTGAAAGCACTGATGCCACTGGGGCATTGCGAAAGCAAGGGAACACAGACACTAGTTCATTTTAAGAACTTCATGCACGTGTCTGCTGTAGGAGGTTGGACTCCCACTGCCAGTAATAAAATGAGAGCAGGCACCTATACTGGGCGTTAGCTCTGAATTACCTTGTGGAAAAGGTTATTATTCTCCAAGGACTATAGAAAAAGGTGAGGAAGAGTGGTCTCCTAAGTAGAAGACAAATTGTAGATGACATGACTTGCTCCTCTGCATTTCTCCATCTTGAACAGGGCAAATTAACGACTTCTGATTTCTGCTACACTGTTAAATGTGTATTTCAATGTTTATTTAACTGCTGCTTAGCAAGGATGAAGACATTCACAAAAATGTTTTAACATGTCAAGTCTGTATCCCATTGTCCTTTTAAAGGAATGATTTTTTTTTTTGGCTTATTGTAAGCATATATATGCTTGGATTGTTTAAAATATTTAGATTTTACTCCTTATTTTTGCATTTTCTTCTCCTCTTTCCTTCCCTTTTTGTTTTTCTAATTTGCCACAAAACATAGAGTGAAGGAGATGAAAAGACAACAGAAAATGGCACAAATATATTAATTGTCTTTGACACAGGAGATATTTCCTACTCAAATTTTTGTTTTCAGAAAGTGTTCTCCTGCCTCTCCCCAATAATAGTAATAACCTGATAAAAAAAACTTCCATGAGTTCTGTTTAATATAGATGGGATAGTCTAAGGGTGACCTCTTGATCTGAGGATCTTATAATTTCTTAACCCTGTACGGTATTTCTGCAATAGTGTTTCTACATACACTCTAATACAGTTTGGCAAACTTGTACACCAGTCATCATAAATGGCTGGCATTTGCCAACAGCTACTGCTGAAGAATAATAAGTTAAGAATAGTAAGTTAATTCCTTTCTCGTGGCTGCAATGAAATTCCCTTCTCTTAGCTCCTGCGTTAAATTCCAAGTTATTTCTATTTTCATTTACTTCAGTGACGTCTCATGCTAGATCCTGTTTTGAACTGATGCTCACTCTCAAACCAATTTCTCTTTGTACTAATCAGTTTTCTGTGTTTCTTTTCTCTAGATTGCGGTCTTTGGTAAAGCAGTTAGAAAGAGGAGAAGCTTCAGTTGTAGACCTAAAGAAAAATTTGGAATATGCTGCCACTGTTCTTGAGTCAGTATACATTGATGAAACCAGGTGAGTTAACTACAGACATCAGCAATCTTATATTTAGTAGCAATGACACCAAATTGTTATTTGCACGTCAGTTGGGAAAGTTGTTTTAGCCAAGATTTATTACTCACATTAAAATATTGCATTTGTGTAGAGGAGATCTTCAATCCTTGGTCTAAAAGCTTCTTTAAGCTTCCTGGGGCAGAGGAGGAGATCAAAAGCAATAATAAATTTAATATATATTCTTTTGGAGAAATATTTTCATCATAATTGTGCCCTGCTTTTTCTGAAAGTTTCTAAATTCCTACTCCTCTATTCCTTTTGAATAGGGTCAAATCTCTTCACTTGGAACCAGTCTTGGAAATGAAAAAAAATTTTTTACTCCAGATAATGATAGAGGTAGGGTGGTAAGACATTGCAGAGGAGTTCCTCTCTCTGTTATATGCCATTTCCCCAGAGGACTGTATGACACTAACTAGGAAGTTAGAGATGACCGTAAATGAATTCTGAAGAGCAGAAGGGTCAGGAATACTGATGAGCTGATGATAAGTCAGTGGATGATTGTGTAGCTGTGCTTCAGAAGGCTGTTACTTCTTGGGTTTTGGCCTAGCAGTGAGTTTTGCAATTTGACATTCATACAAGAAAATAAACAGCCTGTTGAAGACTTGTACGGTTTTGTTCCACTAGGGTTGATGAACAAAAGACTTTTAACAGCTGCTTTAATTAGAATATATGTGAGTTTCTTTTTTGTTAATATCCTTGCCATGCTCTTTAAGGGAGTCTGTTTACCCCTTTTTTCCTCCCCCTTCTAGGCGTTTACTGGACACAGAAGATGAACTCAGTGACATCCAGTCTGACTCTGTGCCCTCGGAGGTTCGGGACTGGTTGGCTTCTACCTTCACGCGGCAGATGGGGATGATGCTCAAAAGGACGGAGGAAAAGCCCCGGTTCCGGAGTATTGTCCATGCAGTACAAGCTGGGATATTTGTGGAAAGGTAAAGGAGCGAGTCGTTACTTTGTTCTAGTAGCTGCCCAGGTAGCACAAATTGCACCTGTAGAATGTGCTGCCACAGTGACAGGAGGTGAAGGAGAGTACCTTAGTGCAGAAGACCTCGGGGAACTAGGAGATGACTCTATTGAATGAAGAATATTTTAATACGCTTCTCATGACATTTCTACACAGATCTGGATAGCACCTTGAAACCTGGGATTAAGTAACAGATTGCAACCTGAAACAGCACGTACTGATCTGTTCTTGGCGTAATACAGCTACAATAGCATAGCTGGAATGCTTGTGACAGAGAACGTACACCTCTGGCTGGCCCTAGGTCAAGAGTGACAGCTTCTAAAATCCAGTCAGCCCAGACCAAGCCCTCTCTTGCCTCTGTTTACCTCTGTGGTCTAGTATTTCTTATAAAGAACTGTCAAGAAACACAGGAAGATCCTGTATTACTGGAATGAACTGTAGTCCAAGAAGGATGTGAAAACTTTGGAGCTCAGGTAGGATTTCAAAAAGCCCATTGAGTCCTCTCAGCCTTCTCTGTTGTGATTTGCATCACAACCTACTGCTAAAACTGATTTTACTTTCAGAACCCTTTAAAACATTTAGTCATTTCAATTTGGACTCAGTTCCAATCTTACCTTTTCTTACTGAGTAACCACTCTTTCTTGACAGTCTTCCTTCAAGCTAGAAGGAGGGCTGGCAATTGTGAAACTGTCGGCAGACTTTAGGCAGCATGAAAGACAGCAGGTCCCAGGTCTCTACAGCAGAACTCAAGTCAGGAATGGAAGAGCAGAGTGCCTTTCAATGTTCATCAAAATCGCAGTGACAGCCGACCAGCCCTCTGAGCAGGAGGTTGGGCGTATCAGACAGTGGGCCACAAGCCACACAGACACATGGAAGCCTCCTCTGGCATGTCTGTAGCCATTTTTTTAATCTCTGTACTGAAGTTACTGTACATATGTTAAGAGTGGTGCAAACTGTGATAAGAATAAACCTGCCATTTTTCCTGGGAACAGGTTTCTCCTAGGTTTGACAGGCTACTTATGAATTACCCCTCACTCTCAGTGAGGGACTTGCTTAACAGGGAAGTAAATGAACTGCAGAGAACTGACTGCAGGAGGCTGTCTTCCAGATGATGTGAATCACTGCGGCCCAGAGGAGGAAATGTTCAGATATGATATGGCAGCAGGAGAGTTGTGGCTCTCCTGAGCTAAGCGAGAGGGACTCAGCCTGAATTGTCACTTGGGAGAGTGACATTCTCCCTCCCTGCCCGGAGGGAGAATGGTTAAAAATTCTGTAATTTGGGAAAAGGGTTGAATTTTGTTTTCCAAAGGGGGCAGACTTTTCCCGGGACTGAGTTCAGAACATGACAAAGAAGAGGGGAAGTGAGGGAACCCTTTACACGGCATCATTTCAGATGGCAGAAGAGAGCTTTCCATCATCTCCTTTTAGTCCCGTGTTGCCTGAGTGCACACACAGGTGACCTGCAGAAAGGCATTTTGGCTATGACAGTGTTTCTGCATTCACCAAGTCCATTAAACACAGCATGGCCTGCAAACAAGTTTAAAATCTGGTACGTACATCAGTTCTTTGCTTAGTGTGGTTGCAGGTGTTGATTATTACTTTATTTTTTTTCTCTCTCTCCCGCTCAAACACACACACATGGCAAACACCCAAAATGTTTCGTACCAATCCTAAAAAAATGCAGGCAAAAGTGACGGTAGCTGAACTGGAGCTGACTCATTGCAGACAACAAATGATTCCTGAAGTGTATCCAGAGTTAGCCTGCATGCGGACCAGCGAGGAGTAAGGGAACTGAAAGAGCAGTGTGGTCATCTGCAGTGGAAATGTGGAACATCTTGGTTATCTGAGTGAACCCTTTCCCGCTGGTGAAGACCTGATATTGGCAGATTCTCTGTCCTACCAGGTGACCAAGCTATGAGGTACTGGGCATTGCAGAGGCTCGAGTTAGGCTATACAACAAGAATGGTATGGAGAATATCATGCGAGGTAGGAACAAGAAGGAAGGAGAAAACCCAACTGCATTTAGGGTTTCCTGGGCTAAATAAGATCCCCTGTAGTGGTCTGTTGCTTTATGATTCTTTATTTGGTTTGGTTTGTTTACTATGTGTTGCCTTATCTATTTTATCTTGGTAGAATGTACAGACGAACTTCAAATATGGTTGGTTTGAGCTACCCGCCAGCTGTAATTGGAGTGCTAAAGGTAATCCCAATAAAAGGGTGTTGGGGGGGTGGTTCTGTACAAAGCACCGAGATAACACTGCCATATTCGATTTGCTAAGGGCGTCTTAGTGCTTGCTCATTTCTTCTCTCTGACATTTAGTTTAGTTCACATGCGTTAATCGTTTACTGGCCAAAGGGAAGAACAGAGTTCAAGGCCGTGGCCATTTTCAGGATGTGAAGGTTACAGCTCTGTTCTAGATTGGGGTGATTAAACTGAGGACTTAGTAACATGCTGGAATGAATCACAACCTCCCACAGGGAAGAAAGAACACAGACTGAGAGAGATGGAGAAGGAAAAGGATCAGTTCCTGTGAGAGAAGGGAGTTTCTTGCATTGCTCAGCTTCAGGTCTTCAAGGGGACGGTCAGTTTAGGAGTCATGACCTTTCAATGAGATTTGAGGTTTCAGAGGAAAAATGATTAGTCAGAAGTAGTCTGAAAAAAAAAATTCAATCCACAGGACAATTGCAAGGCTCTTGACTTAGGCAGGAATTATCAAGTATACAAACATGTTAGCAACCATCTGCCTACAGAGCAGCTTTGCCTATTACCTGTGGCATGTGGTTCAGCCATGCCATGCAGTGGTGAAAAAAGGTGGCACAGTGGGGCAATACACAGGGTCATTGCACGTAAAGCTCATGAATCAATACTGCTGCTCCACTCCACACTGGAAAGACCTGCAGTTAGGGTACTGCATCCTTTTTGGTTTGGATGCTACAGTTCATCAAAAGATGTGGAGGAGTTGCAGAAAGTCCATTGAATGCAAGAAGAATGATCAGACATGCCTTTCACATATAGAATCAAAGCATCCATCCATCCCTCCATCCATCCCTCCATCCATCCCTCCATCCATCCATCCATCCATCCATCCATCCATCCATCCATCCATCCATTTTTCCAGCTGCAGTTTGGCAAGTGTAAGCTTCACTCCTGCAAATAGGATCTAAAATCTTTGTTCTTTTAGAACTATACCCCATAGCCAGCTTATGAGGGAGCATGTCTGTTTGCAGTTACACCACAGTGACTTTATGTGGAGTCAGAGCAGCTTATGACGCTTCAGCTGAGGCTGCAGGGCCAATGACCTAGAGATGTGTAGCAAAGAAAGTTAGCCATCCTTCGCTGCTTCTGCAGGGGAAGCAACAGGTTCTTTCCTCCATCACGTGACATCCATGAAATACTGCCTTTAGATCTCTCACCAATATAGGGGTCATTTCTTCCGTTAAGATTTTTTTTCCCCCTAGTTACTTAGGGTAAAATGCTGCTGTCATTATTGACAGTTCTTCTGGGAACTTGTCAAGAGCAAGGATTTCTCCCTCACTAAAATGTAAATAGCTTTACCATGAAACCTATTGTTTATGCAGTTAACCATTATTTCATGCAGAAGAACAATTCCAACGTATTATTCTGCAATTTCACAATTTAGTAAATTTTATCTGCTGCAAGAGCACAGCATTAACTACAGGAAAAACATACAAAGGAACAAACCCCTTTTATTTCTACGAGATAAGATTGCCTCACGGGGAATTAAGCTTCAGAGTAATTGAGACATTATTTTCAATGTCATAAGACCCAAAAGTAAATTATTTTATACATGGGAGTGTTAAATTAATTTGCTTCATTGACTGAGATAAGTGATTACAAAATAAAAACACTCAGAAAATAGAAAGACAACATTGACTGGTGGATGCTTTGGATATTATTTTTCTCTCCCACTTTCTACATTTGTTCAAGGGCTTCAAATCATGTTTTCTTGGTGGAACTTTTTCCTCTTGGTTGTTTTTCCTCTCCAATGCCTACTAGAAGTGTTGAAAAGCTGCACTTTATGTTTTCTGTTCTGAGACTTGGGCCACAAATCATCTCTGGAGAAGCTCAACCCTGCCTTCAGTGTGTGGGTTCCACGCAGCTTGTAATATCAACTGCTCAGCAAGCGAGTGATTTACTGGGACAGGTGAAGGTAGTGATGAATCTTCACATCCTTGATGTTGACTCTGTAATTGGCCTCTCTGTGCACTGTGCTTCCAGAAGAGGCATACTTGGCTCTGTGCAATCAACACTATGCAAGGAGCAAGGCTGTCGGGATCAGCCCATGCTGGAGAGCGCCAATACCAAAACACCAGGTGGTCTCATTCAGCGTGTAAGAAGTCCTGTTGCTATGCTGATGTATGGGTGACCAGCCACAGGGCAGTCAAAGGTCACTGTCCTTTGCGTCTGACTTGAAGTCAGGTCCTTACCTGGAGCATGACGGTGACAGCGAACGACAGAAGTGGACTGGGCTTTAAAAGCTCGCTCTATATAATTCAGCATTTTTAGTATTGCTGAGAAAGATGGCAGATTTTTAGATGGACTCAGATCCTTAGCAGTGCTCAACATTATGTCAGGCCAACTCAGGTTTCTCGCAGTGAAAGAAGCCATGCACATGAGTGTGTGGAATGCAGTCATCTTTCTTGGTGAAAGTGCCACAAGGCAGTGGGAAGTAACGGGCAACAGAGTTTGAAAGTGCAGGGAAACTTACAATGTACAGATGTCAATCTTTAATGTGTGCTATAAGGAGAGCCACTCGGATAAATCCCTGTGGGAAGTACATCAAAGTTCTCAGCAGGCAAGAGAGATTGAGAGCTGGTGCTGTGCCAGATGCAGCTGTGTGGCTCATCTGTGCATCGTTCTTCTAGCTATAACCCCTGCACCTTTCCTCTTTGTTGCTAGGAGGAGGAGAGAAAGGTTCATAGGGTTTCAGGAACATCCAATTCTGAGATCAAGGAGCTTTATCTTGCTAGATAATGAGTGGTGTCAGCTTCCACGAAGAGTTGAGATTTGAACTCAGCCTTCTTCTGCAGGACTGTTTATAACTTACGCTTCAGCTTTATGAACTGGGAAGCGAACTTTCCCTCCTCAATCTTTTGACTGACCACCCTACAGCATTTATATATCACTTAGAGCGGACTGGAACTTTCCCAGCTGGAATTAGATATTTAATCTTCTCTTATAAAGGTTGTTTTTTAATGTATTTGTTAGCACTTAATGTCACATTACTCTGATTTTCTTCTCCTGCTCTGTAGTTTTCCAAAAGCCCCAGTGGACTCACTTATCTTTAAAAAAAAATAAGGAAAATTAGGGTCATGCTGTCTTTGGGCAATTTAAGCAGCAATAATCACAACTCAGGATTAGTATTAATATTAAAATCAGATTAATTAAGTTTACTGTTAAAATCAGAAGGAACTAACTAATGCTCTTTGGGTCTAGCAAGATAGTTCGTCCAGTTGATTGAACAGTAAGTGGTATAAATATGATCACAGGTGCCTGTGGGTTTTTTTACTGCAAAATCCATATCACTTTATTCTGTTTTAAGCACTACTAAAGCACTGGAGTGCTTTGCTCACAACTCAAAGTCATAAGAACCCTGTAGGAACAGCAAAATCTGGAGCCTTTAATATCATTAAAAGCCATACTTTGTTATTTCTTTTTTCTTCAAAGTTAATATTTTTTTTCATAGTCATAGCACGTGGGTAGGGGACAAAGAAGGGTAAAATCAGCCACAATAGGGCCATCCAAGTGTTTCACAGGTAGTAAAGCAAACCAGGATTCTTACTTTTTGAATTTGCTGATTAAATGGTGGCGTAGAGAATTGCCGTGTTTAGTATAAGCAAACAGCATGCGTGTTCTTAATGGGAGTTTCTTAAACTCAGACCATAAAGGACCTATGAGTAAATTAGGCTCTGCATTGGTTAAATGAAATTGAAGAAGTCCAAAAAAAAAAAAAGCTATACACTTACATTATCATTCCAATTCTCCATTTGTTGATGTAAAGTGGTAGAAATTGAACTATGATGGTGAAAGGGAGGACCGTGTTAACTGTCTTTTCTACCCACTCTTGCAGAATGTAGACAAGTGGTCCTTTGATGTATTTGCACTAAATGATGCCAGTGGGGATCATGCACTGAAATTCATTTTCTATGAACTTCTCACGCGCTATGATCTGATCAACCGTTTCAAGGTCAGTAGTTAGAAGATGGGTCTCTTAGTCCATCTTGGATTTTGTTCAAATTCACTCTCATCCTGCTTTGTTCTGTTAAAAATGCAATTTTAGTGCTATTTGAAGGCTTTGTGGACTTTCTCCAGTCCAGGAAGCAAGACCAGACGCAGGACCTTCCTTTCTCCAGCAAGCAAGACCAAATGTTATTTAAGTAGTACTTTTAACTGCAATGGGACATCAGGAAGTAGACGGAGTTCCAAACAGGCTTCCTCATGAAATCCATGGGAAACACTACATTTGCTCCTGTGGGAGTGATGGTGCCATTCTCCTGAGAGTCATAGGACTCTCGAGCGTGCAGGCAAAAAAGCAGAGATGGGATTCAAATTAATCAAAAGCAGTTGGCCAGCAGGACAAGGAAGGCGATTCTGCCCCTCTGCTCTGCTCTGGTGAGAACCCCTGCAGCGCTGGGTCCAGCCCTGGGCTCCTCAGCACAGCAGAGACACGGACCTGCTGGAGCGGGGCCACAGGAGACTGCAAACATGATCCATAGAGGGCTGGGACCCCTCTGCTGTGAGGACAGGGGAGAGAGTTGGGGTGTTTCAGCCTGGAGAAGAGGAGGCTGTGGGGAGACCTTAGTGCGGCCTCTCAGTACTGAAAGGGGCCTGTAAGAAATATGGGGACAGACTTTTTAGCAAGGCCTGTAGCAATAGGACATGAAGAGATGTTTTAAACTAAAAGAAGGGAGATTCATTGTAGACAGAAGGAAGATATTTTTTACAATGAGAGTGATGAAACACTCGCCTAAGTTGCCCAGAGAGGTGGCAGAAGCCCCAACCCTTGGAAAATTCAAGGTCAGGTTGGACCTTGGGGCTCTGAGCAACCTGCTCTGGGTGCAGATGTCTCTGCTCCCCGTTGGGGACTTGGACTGGATGACCTTTAAAGCTCCCTTCCAACCCAAAGCATTCTATAATTCTAGAATTGTTACTGAGGTTTGCAGATCTTTTCCTCCAGCTTTGAACAGGCTTAAATTTGGGTGGCAGAAACATTGCTCTCAGGTTTTGACTGTTCTCCCCATGCAAATACTCCCCTGTCCCTTCCTCCACTGTGGGTCCCTGCTCACTTTGGCTTGAAAGAGTTTACAGGTCTCTGGCTCCACTCTAGAAATTCCCTGAATTGCATTTTCCTGAGTGTGCGCAGTTCTGCTCTCAGAGCCAGAAAAGCATGGCAAGCCCATAGGATGGGCAGGCTGGATTTTGCCATGAAAAGCCAGGGGTCTGGTAAACGATACTCCTCTTAGCAGAGTATCTCAGACTTGCTATATGATGTGTCGTTAGAAATTGGTGAATAAGAATAGTAACGCAGAGATCTATTCCAGTGGTCGTGAGGGGAACAGGCCGATGCTCGTGGCCTGATTAGAACTATTTCTCCAGGGGCGATCACTCAAGTGCTCTCTGTTGCTTTTCATACTGCATGTATCTTCCAGACGGCATTTTGTAGTATATTTACTCGAGTGTGTTTGTGTGGGAGTGATTCATCCATAATGTAATTAGGGATGGGAAAGCCAGTTTGAGGAAGTGACCTGGATTCACTCTCTCTCTCGTGCCTGTTTCAGATGTTTTAGCGTGTTATTTATTTGTGAAGTACAAACTGCTCTTTGGGACTTCTTATCAAAATGCTCTGCTCTGAATGACAGCTATTAGAAGAGATTAGTTTGGGTTTAATTTTAATGCTGTTTTCCTCAGATCCCCATTTCTGCCCTGGTGTCCTTTGTGGAAGCCCTGGAGGTTGGCTACAGCAAACACAAAAATCCTTATCACAACCTGATGCACGCTGCAGATGTGACACAGACGGTCCATTACCTCCTTTTCAAGACAGGCGTAGTGGTAAGTACAGGAGTTGGCATCCCGAATATACAATGAGATTACAGCTGGTTTTGCTCAGTAAGGAGATTATGGTTATCCATGGTAGAACCCATTTGCACTGTGGACAAACTTCGTTTGTCTATGCTAATGGAAGTAAAGATGTAGGATTATTTAGACATAGAGGCAGGTGAAGATGTTAACTCTTTTAACACTGATCTGAAAAAGGATGAATGAGAAACCCAAGCTCAGTATTTAACTCTGCCATAGATCTCCTGGGTGATTTTGCCAACCTGCCTCTGCTGGAATTCGTTGATAGGAAGTCCTAGAGATGCACCCAGAGTGTCCCCTGAGTGTGTTCCCTGCTTTGCTGCAAGCCCTGGGCTCCAGTAACCTGTGCTGGACACCTGCCAGCCCACTCCAGGGCTCCACGAGAGAACAAACCAAATCGTGCTGTTGATTAGGAACCAAGGAGTAAAAAAGGAATGAGAGACCATGGCCGGCTTCCTTCTGCCCGTGAGGTTCAAGACCTTCAAGGCAGAGGAGCTGAGGAGCTCACAGAGGTATTTTCTTCTGTAGAAGCCGTTTTGAGGACAAAGCTCCACTTTCCTGTTTTATTTCTTCCGTGAAGATGCAGCTCTTTTCTCACATGCCTCATGAAGCAGAGATGTGATGCTGCTGCCATGCACACAGGCAGAGAACACTCGTGTTCAAATGCTCTCAAACCGCTTGTGTGATCCGTGAGGCTCAGGAAGCGGGTAGGAGAGATGAGCCCATGGCTTGTGTCCTACCGAAGAGAGCAGGGATCCAAGCTGTGGAAAATCAAGCTTGTGCTCTATTTTTTGTAGACGCGGCCTTTGCTGTTGTGAATAGCAAACCCAGCACTAGCGAAACGTGTGTGGGAGGTAAACTGGATGATTTTCCACATGGTATTGGGTCAGCAGAAGCCTTTCACTGTTGTGGAGGATCAGCAGTCAGACCAGCCAGCTCTGAGCCTTCTCTTTTCCCAGCTGCACAACTGCAGCTCCCTGCTCCTGCCTTTGTGTGCCCCAGTCCCTCACTATCTTGAAGGTGCTGGGCTGGGCCCACCCCACACCGGTCAGTGTCTTTTCTGTCCTGGGGAGACCAGAATAGAACACAGGAGCCCACACACAGTCTCCGAAATGCCAAGTAAGAGAAGACAGCACTGCTAAGGTTTTAAATTGATGCTTATAGGGTGTTTATTGGGTTTTACTGGGTTTTTAACTAGGTCTTATTGGTTTTTTTTCTTGTGGTTTCTTGTAGTCTCCAGCAGTGTCTGGTGGTCTCCAATGGTCTCTGGTGGTCTTCCCCAGGAGATTTTTGGGCTGGCCTGGCCCAGTGTTCAGGCCCCAATAACCTGGGTGGTGCTGCAGGGGAGTGCAGTAGGCTCTGGTGGTCTCTGGTGGTCTCTGATGGTCTCCAGTGAGCTCCAAGGAAGAACCAATTGTGTGGTTTATCTTTACACGGTTTATTTGCCTGTGTCATACTTCCTGTTATTTTCAAGCTCTCCCAACACTTTTGTTCCAGGCTTCTTTTTTTTTTTCTCTTGTCAATTAAAAGATCTTCTTTCCCTCACATTGTTCAGTGCCTGAAATCTTTTCAGGTTTTCTGTTATTTTCTTCATCAGGATGATGCCTTGGAATGAAAGAATTCATTATACTTTTCCACATGAACTAGAAAATTTTGGTTTCTCTCATAGACACAATGTTGAAAGAGAATTTGGAATTACTCTGATGTTTTTTTCTTAGAGGTTTGGGATACAAGCGTGACATGTAGGAACAACTTCCAAGAGCTGAAACTTTTTGCTCATTTCATTCTTTCCTTTATTTAACTCAGTTGCTCAGCTGTGGTTATTACTTTCTTCGGTATTATTTTCTGGTTAATCTTTATAATTATTAGGAATTGCCATATGATTTCTTTGTGAATCCAAACAATTAGGTCCAAATGGTAAAGCTTAAGATTTCTTTTCCCGATAGTGTCAAGAATTACAGGAGAACCTTTCCTGCAGCAGACCTGTAAAACTGCAGAAGTGCAGGACTCCTGTCACATCTGTTTGTACCAAAGGGAAGTGAGATCCTCCTCTCTTCTAGGCTATTAGGATTAATAAGCTGATCATCATGAGCCCTGAAAACGGTAACTTCAGAATAAAAGACCATAAACTCTGGGGAAGGAAACAAGCTAATTATTGCTGTCTTTGCTTTGTAGCATTTTCTTGGAAATACATCCATTTGTTTTGTTAGATTTGGAAACACTGCTCATTCCTCTTCCTTTTTCTTTCAGTATGCTTCATATATATTGTATGTTTGTGAAAGACAATCATGCCTCATTACCCTGTGTTTGTTTCCACTCTGGAAGCCAATACTTGTTCTTTTGTTCCTCCTTCCCCTGCCATTCTCCCACCCCCTGTCATCACAGAGAGTTTGAAGGGTTTGTTCTGGATTGTTTTTGTCAGCTCTTCAGAAATGAAAAACACTCACATTTACCTCCCTCTTTTCGCCTGCGACAGTGTTCTGCTGCTTTCTCAATACATCTTGATGGCTTTGTACTTTAAACCTAGCTCTGTGTTCCCAGGATAGAGTCCATCACAGACTAGTGAAAGGTAATATCCCCGCTTTGATGGAGATTGCACCCATTCTCCGCAGGCTCATTTCCATCTTGTTTGCTTTTCCTTGCAAGGTTGTAGCAGAAAAAAGGGACTAAAAGGTTCTGGTTTCTTCCTTGCTATTTCTCTCCTGTCATTCACAAGCCTGTTTTGACCTCGTGCTACTTAGCGTCTGGTTTTATTACCCACAGTTCGAAACCGTAATCTCAGGCTGTATTCTGAGTGGTCTTCCTCAAATGCTGATATGATATTTAATACCTCTCCTCAGCTGTATTATGCCCTCATTGAAAACCTACATTACCTGAACTTGTTCAGCAAGCGGCGCTTTGATAGAGCGTGTGAGTTAGCACTGTTCCTGTTTGTGTCTTAAAGATGAGGCAGGAGTCCTCAAGCACAGAGCAAATTGCCTTAGTGATGTTTTAAAACTTAAGATCCTGTTGGAGTGGGACTTGTCAGGTGATGCCCAGGGGGTCTGAAGGGGGTGCATTAGACTAGCTGGCTGTGTCCCATGGTAGGCCTCCATGCATAATGTCAGTTTGTTCTGCCTGTTCCCAAGGGCTTGTGCCTGACTTTTTTCTTCCATTTGGACTCTCTCCTTTTGGGAAATGGCACAACATGATTGAGGAATGGAAATCCAGGTCTAGACGTGTCGCCTGGAAACACTAGTTCATTTTTTTCTCCTGTCGCAGTTGGCAGAAATTGTTGCTTGAAAGTTGTACTGATGTACTTCATCAGCTGTAAAACATTCCTTGTTCACAAGGCACACCTGGAAACAAACATCATGGATTTCACCACCCCCAGTGCTGTCCATTCCTGTCCTAGACCAGAGAAATGAGAGTTTAGTGTCTCCGTCTCCTCATTTCTTGATCTCTTCACTCTCCTCTCACTCTGTCTCAAAATAATAACAATAATAAAAAAAAAAATCAAGAGCTCCCTTGATTACGGTCAGTTGCATTGTGTGAAATATCTCTGGCCAATATTTTCAAACGACATCTTTAGTGTGTGGAGGTCTTTAATATAGAGACTTGTTTTATTCTTCATTGGTTTTGCAGAGATGGCTGAGAGAGGCAGAAGAGCCAGGTCGCTGTGTGCGGAGCACCACAGTTACCTGTGCTTCCCCTGTCCGTGGTTAATGGACCAGTGGTGGCCCCTGAGCTGTAGTAGATGTCTAGAATGGATTTATGAAACCCTGTTGCCTTTACTGGCTTTGAATTAAAAGGTGCTTCATACATGAACATCTGTCAAAGCTTTTGCAGGCTGACAGTGAGCTGTTACAAAAATATTTGGCAACCACTGTGGTAAAGGTTTTCTCTAAATGTAACACATTTAAACATTCGTACAAATATTTACAGCGTCTACAGTATCTGGAGTTTTTGTCTCTGATGCCCCTGATGTTAACTGCGCTCCTTGTGCGCTACCATTGGAAAACCAGACATAGAATGATTGACTGGCTTAGAGGAAAATGATTAAAATCATCTGAGTCATTTAGAAATCCAAGTCAGAAGTGACTTACGTGTTGAAAAATAAGGCTTTGAGTAGGCAATTAGGAAAAAAAACCCTTGGGGCTTTCTCAAATGTTTCTGCAGATGATAAATAAATAACAAGACATGCATCTTGTGAGAGGTTGTGTTCCCTGTTCTCATGGTTCGGTGATTGACAGAGACTTTTATAGTTACTGGAAATTAGTGACATTCTTCTGTGTCTGAGGCTCTGCTACCCAGGTCAGCTGAGTTGAAAACACATACTCTGGTGCTATGTGCGGGCCTGCACACGTATCATCACGTTCCACTTGAAGAACCTTGTTTTTCTTGAGGTTTCTCTCTCTCTTCCTCACACATTGCTCTTTAAGAAGGGCACATATTTCCCTTGCTCTGCCTAAAGCCTTATTAGCTCCTGAAACCATTTTGCCGAAGTTTCATTCATTTAGATGAAGCTTCAGGAAAAGCACTAGTTCTGTGCATCAACCAGAGCAGTTTGCTTTAAAACAGCTGGCAGGCTGCAGGGCAAAAGCAATGATGTGCAGCGTTGACTGTCAGCAGGGGATAACTTGCCTTAAAAGACAAAAGCCGTAATGCCTGGCCAGATGACAGCTTATCTGATTGCTCTGTAATCTCTTTTCAGCACTGGCTGACAGAGCTGGAGATCTTCGCTATGATCTTTGCAGCTGCCATCCATGACTATGAACACACTGGAACCACCAACAACTTTCACATCCAGACTCGGTGAGACCACTGTGAATCACGATGAAGCCTTGGGAGATGGAGGGGGAAACCTTTGGAGAATGACAGCACAGCCACCTGGAAAAGCGCAGGAGCTTTTTCTTTCAAGTATTACAGGAGGAAAGTTCATTTCCTCAGGTTGCATTTAATCTTTTCTTGCTTGACCACTTACCGTGGAATGTGTGTCTTCTGCTTCCTGAGCATTTTTTCATATTATTAATCAGGAAAAAGGAAGATCCCAAAATACTTCTGTGTAAAGCTGCAAAAGACAACGTGCTGTACAGAGTGATGTGTTTTGATGAAGGTATCATTTTGGAGGAGATACTATAATTCAGCATTTTTTTTCTCCTTGTTGAAATTGAGGAATCAAATGCTAACTGCATAAATCAAGAATTCAGCAATACCTGTATTGGTCAGTGAACACCAACACTGCTCTTACTAGTGTTATATGAGTGGAAAACCACGCCTGCAGCAAGGGGATAAGTTTACCATTACCTGTTCAGGGATATTACCTTTGTAAATTGCTAGACAGTAATTAGTTGATCACAAACGACTGGAGCGGTGTATTTTTTGAACTCAGAATCTTCTATAAGGCCTTTGGGTTGGTGAAGAGAAGGAGAAGACGGAGATGGCAGCAAAATTCAGAAGTGTGCAAAGATTGTGAGGTCTCTGGTTGCAGTGATAACTGGATATCTAATGCCTGTGTATTGTTTTCACAATGGGAGTGTACTGCGAGCAAGGACAGTATGTCTAGATGTCCTCGACCGACACTGCACACTTGGGCATTTCTAAGACGTGTGGCACCTTACCCTAAGTTAGCTGTCTGGAGTATGTTAGCCGAATCGTGCTGTGTATCACACACACATAAATGATGCCAGGGTAAATCACAGATATGCTCAGGAAAGCTTGGGAACGTAGAAAGAAGTTTCTGTCTCTGTTCTGGGCCAAGCCACATTCCACTTCTTACAGCTTCAGGAATGTAAGAACTAGGGATCTGCTGTGTTTCCCAAATACTTGCAGAAGAATTCAAGGAAGGACAGTTGTAACTTAATTGCTGTAACACAGAACAGCAGAGGGTGTAAAGTGTCAGGGGAGGAAAATACACACTGCTCTCTGGGAAGCAGAACTGAGCGGGGACTGTAACAAATCACACTCACCCCCTGTTGCCATTAACTTCCAGCAAGAAGTTTTTTGTCTTCAGACCAGTTTAGCCATTCAGAGCTATGCCCTGGAGCTTAATATAATACATGAAGGACTTTTGTTTTACTCTGTCCCACTGGCAATTGCCCTTCTGGGCAGCATGGTCTGGCGCACAGATGATAGAAGGCAGTTCAGTTGTACTTGCCTACAGCCATTTTGCTGTTCTGGAAACAATATTGGGACACAGTTTGGAACTGCTTACATGGGTACAGCCAGGCTTTGATATGAGAGCAACATACCCAACAGCTTAAATTTACGTATCTCTCACAGCCCTCAGCACTTTTTTTAGCTATATAACAAAGACAGGAGGTGAGTCTTGGCTGATGAAATAGATTTTTGTGGTGAATTTTGATCTTCAGTTTTCTTTTACTGAATAACAGCAATGAACAAAGTATTACAAGTGCTCATAAGATGTTCATATCTGTGCTATAGAACTAATCTCTGTGGCCGATCAAAGGAAAACTTTGAATGTGAGACTCTTTAGACAGAGAAGAAGCATAACATGTCCTATGTTTTCTTTTAAATGCTAGGTCAGACTCAGCCATTCTATATAATGACCGGTCTGTGCTTGAAAATCACCACGTCAGTGCGGCGTATCGCCTTTTGCAAGATGATGAAGAGATGAATATTTTATCTAATCTCTCAAAGGAGGACTGGAGGTAAAACTGAACGCAGTGGCTGCCCGGGAACATTGCAGCGTTACCTCGCTGGAATGGCAGTATGCATGACTGTGTATTGCATATTGGTATTTCTATTGCTACAAGAAAAAGAGCTTTGAAAGAGTTTGTCTTGCCTGTTTCTGCTTTTGGCTTCCCCCTCTGGTAGTGAGACCTCGTGACGATGGATTATTACATACAGATTGACTCCCATCTGATGTCTAAGGCTCACAGAGGCACCCTTTGTACACAGCCATTTGTACGTGAGTGTAGAGCTAGCCTGCTGTTTGTTCATCCTAAAGCACACACACACCCTTTAGCTACTTTGATGTTCCCTGCCTGGAAATTAAAAATGGGACTTAATGCAAAAAAGAATCCAGTCCAAGGAGCATAAATCATACACCAAAGTAATGTAAGAAGCTGTAATTTAAAATAAGCCTCATGCAACATATGATTTGTGTGCCAAAATCAGCTCATGATTTGCTTTCTAATAGCAGACAGGTCAGACTGATGCGGGCTTTCTGTTTCTATGGGGGTTTTTGCACTCCAAGGGGTGGTGCTTTAAAATAGCCCAGTGTGCTAGACAGGAAGGATCCTGCTCTGTGGTCTCTCATGGGAGGGGAAGGAACTTCTGGGATCTTACATGACGCACAGTGCCTCCTGCATACACTTGAATGTGATACAGTGCAGAGCAGGCAGGGAGTCCGATTTTAATATAAACGTGGGGAAATGAGCCCTTCTCCAGGGCATGGCTTCTAGCAAGCTGGCCAGCAAAGGCTCAGCTTGCTCATCTCTTTAGCCTGGATTTCCTATTTATTTCAACTTGTGGACATGCAATCTTAGAGCTGAACACCAGGAATAAAACTTAGGAACCGACGTGGCTGATTTCAGTCAATGTGAGTGTTGTGGAGGAGTGGCTTGAGAAATTCTATCCCCCAATATAGAAAATAGTCTCATGGTGGGCAGCAAGCAGGAACTTAAAAAAAAAAAAAACCTGCACTGAGGTGTTAAAAATCTAATTTATTTTTTCAGCTACAGCTGGTAATGCCTGTCAAGTATTGGCAGCAAATTACCGCTTCCTTTTATGCTGGTGGGGGAAACGCAAGGAACCAACTGACTAGAAACAGCAGCATTAGAGCCATTGTCTGCAAGGAGCAGCGGAGCAGCTAGTTGAGAATGTTTCCTTGCATAGCTACTCCCTGAAGGAAAATGGACTGCTTTGGAGCTTTAAGCCATTTTTCCTTGAATCAAAACTGGTTTCAGATAGTTCTTATTGACTCTGTAGTGTCAACATGTGTGTTCGGTTGAGGCAATATGCTTAAACCCAAGGTTTCAAAGATTAACCCATGTCTTTAAGAAATACCGTTATGGCCTGAGCAAAAATCTTGAGGGGTTTAGATTAATTATTTGTTCTCTCTCAAGCAGGGCTTATTATTTTGTAGCTGCTGATCGAGCAGCAGCTGCAGAATGGAGGCCATGATCTGGATGTGCTCTAATTCCAAACCACTGTCATTTTCGTGTGCTTTTGATTGCCAGTTTGAAATTCCATAGGCAAACACTTGGGAAGCACTGGAGGAAACACAAGCCGACTT